>NW_024870524.1:239021-278906 GCF_013358625.1 Macadamia integrifolia | reverse complement strand
TCATCCAAGTTTATCGGCAAAGTACTCAAGAGCCATATTTTCTAACATTGGTGTTATTGAGGTTTTTGACATGCTTGGTTAGTGGGAGTTTTATGATCTCATTTAACCAAAGATATCATGGTGATAAAAGCCAAAGTTTAAAGGCTGTGCTTGTTAAGATTTATTAGCAGTGCTTGGCCAAGGTAATTGACGATATTTTGTCAGAATTTGTGATGTATGGTGGTATTTAGCCTATGTCCAAAGAAGTGGTGGTTTACCACAGGCGGTTTGCCAAAGTTTGTGATTTATGGTGGTATTTAACCTAAATCCATGGAAGTGGCAGTTAGTCATAGGCGGTATGCCAAAGTAAGATATTAATTCAAGAAAATCGCAGTTTGCCAAGTGTTGATTAATATCAAAGTTTTCTACCTGTGAGGTTTTCAAGGTAGGCTGATCTTTAGATCAAGAAAGGACCTATAAGGAGATCTATAGTTCATGTGATCACAGGTATGATATCAACTCATTATATATACGTTTCCAGGCGATTTGGATTGATAATTTTCTATTGTCTGTAACATTAGATAGTTATATGCCGTATATTGAGGTGTATTTTCTACTATTGTTCAACAGTAGAGATTATTGATTGGATCAAAGTTTGTTTGAGTGGTGTTCAGTCTTGGGATTATTTGGCCAGGAATCAATGGAAAGACATCAATCGGTATCAGTGTAGCCCAAGTGGGAGATTGTTAGGATTTTTATGTGGGCTTAACTGATACCGATTGATCCATTGGGCCCAAGCAATTATAGACCCACTCTGATTAGGAAACTCCTAGCTCTTTCCATTGTGAGAGTAGAATAGGGTTTTAGGGATTCTATTATAAATAGAATACTGACGGTCCCTGCAGCCATTACTTTACTTAATGCCTTATTGGTTTTGGGAGCACGGCTTTCTCACAAGAGCAAGTGCACAGAAAGAAAGGAAACCCTAGAGTAAGAGGCTGCAGAAGATCTCAGTAGAAGGACTCCACTTGCGTAGTTCGTCATTGTCATCTTCATGGGAGTAATGTTTAACCATATGGGACAGATGTTCATGATCTATATTCATGGGACACAGGTACTTCTTTATTCTCATTTATGGTTCATGTCATGGTTGTCCCATTGATTATTATAGATATGGTAAATCTATATGGTTATGTATTTTAAGATGGGATACTTTATTGTTCTTGGTTTAGGGACTACGCCTATGATTAATCTTTTATGATTGGTTGATGATTCTTGTATTCTAAACACTATAGGGTTATTCATATGTTTAATATGGTAAAGAATCCCCAACAAGTATTCTACTCAATTTCATTAATATATATCATATTTTATTTAATAATATAGAAAACTAATAAATTTTACTCATTGATAGGTACTTCGGAAAATTCAAGATCAAAGACTCAACTGAAATAATAACTGTGACAATCTTTGAGGAACTTGAAACACTTATAGGATGTTCAACAATTGAATATGCAAGATCATCAGAAAAGGTATAAATATTGAATGTTAGTTTGATTTTTATAATTATATTAAAAAAATTTATTATATTAATATATAGTAATAATAACAAATTTGTTTTCATGTGTTGCAGTACAAACAAAAATTGGATGTGTGCCTATCAAAGAACTATTATTTCTACTTCAAAATGGATTCAAAAAATGAAGGAAGTCGAAAATCAAGAAGCATTGTTATCGATACTATGAAAGAACGAAATGCGCAAAAAAGAAGCATCATAGATGTTGAGGACGATGAAGACAAAAAAGGAAAAAAAAATTAAAATAGAAAAAGATTAAGCAATACCATTTGATCTTTAGCCCAAAACAATTATTATTTGTTGCAGCAAATATTCATGGGTTTCTTCAAATAAATTTAAATTTTAAACTTATGTTACAAATGTAGGAGATTTAGATATTCTATTTCAAATAATCTCTCTTTTATTTCTATAAATTTAAGTTGTTGCATTCTTGATTTATCTCTAAAAATTTAAATGGAAAATCTCTCTCTCTCTCTCTCTCTCTCTCTCACACACACACACACACATAACGTAAGAGAAACAAATGAAACATTGATTTTAAGTTACTCATTTATGTTCTCACATGCATTTTCTCGACTCTCTCTCTCTCTCTCTCTCTCTCTCTCTCTCTCAACATAAGAGAACAAATGAAACTTTGAATTAATATTACTCATTTTTGTTCCCACGTGCATTTGCACGTGTATTTCTTACTAGTATATATATATATATATATATAAAAAGATGGATTCGATTGATGAGGTTGCCTAGGTTGGATTGTTATCAACCGAGATTGATAGTCAATATCATTCTAATCCATACCAATCCACTATTAAGGTAAAAGGATAAAATGGTCCAAAATACCTATTAAAAAAAGGGGCAAATTTATTCATTCCCAACCTATAATAATCCCAAGTTTTTAAAACCTGGCATAATCTATGTCTTCAATTTACTTTGGTAATTCAGTACATACTACGTATTAATCTGATCTCAATCCTTGGCCGATAATCTATCATTGGATTAATATAAGCAAATGATAATACGGTTAAAAAAAATCAAAATTTTTATTGACAATCAAAGGTATCTCTGCTCAGGCTGATCTCAATTGGGATTAGATTGATATCGACCCTGGCTGATCCCAAGACCGATTCAAATAGCAATAAAAAATTCAATCATTCAAGTTTCAGCCCAACCATTGAAGGTATAGAACAGAACCTTTAATTTGTATTATAAAGAAAGAATGGAAACAAATGTTGATTACAGGAAATAAATAACGGCTATCTTCAAGAAATTCAATCAACCAAAGCAAAACAATTACTAACTCCACTTGTCTTCCTACGACAAACAGGACAGGTTCCACTCTTCTGAAGCCACCTTGAAATGCACTCCTTTTGCTACTTATGATAACAAACTCCAACAATAACTATATCCCAATAATTTTCTAAATCTTCTAAACAAATATAGCAAACTTCACCAATTAAAGACTCTGATTCTAAATCAGAAGCTATCTCTTTATACCCAATCTCCAATCTCTCTTTCAACACCAACAATTTCTTTCTCATCTTTGGTGTGCAATGAGGATCAATAGCTTACATTAATCGTAGAATCAAACCGAATTTATCCAAAACCAGATTGAAATTGTTGTCGATAATGGGCGTTGAGATGAGACGATAGCAGCTCCTTTGTTCAGCAAAACCAATCACTTCTTTGTTCATGAAAGCTATAATAAAATCTACAATTTTGTAGAGCTTCAAGGCTTCAGTTATTAACTTTTCTGTTTGTTTCATTACCTTTTAAGCTTCTCTACATGGTGAACAGCATCTTCAAGTATAGTTTCTAGTACTAGCCATTGATTTTCTAGTATCATCTGAGAACGATGACAAAGACTTTCTGATATGATTGGAGGAGAAAAAGAAAAAGGAGAGGAAGAGTCAGTTGGGTTAAAAGTCAGAGAAAGAGAAGCCATAAGTGAGATAGAGATAGTGAGAAAAAAGAAGTTGTGATGAGACGATAACGGCTTCTCTGATCAGCAAAACCAACCACTTCCCTATTCATGAAAGCTACAAACTTAAACATATGATTTTGGCTCTGATACTAATTGTTAGTTGGCGTTTGTTCTAATACCAAATGTATTTTAATTTGTTAAGCAAATCAATTGATTAGTCATAAAGTCACAACGAGACAATGACAGTCTAAGTTCAATAATTTATAGTGTTTGCTAAGTAACTCAAACTTATGTTTTGACTCTGATTCCAATTGCTAGTCTTACAACTTTTTTTCTAATATCAAATGTTATTTCTCTAAAGATCAATCTGTAACAATATGTCATAGTAAAACCAAATTAACCAAATTTACCCAGAACCAGATTGAAATTGTCGTCAATAATGGGTGTTGTGATGAGACGATAACGGCTTCTCTGATCAGCAAAATCAATCACTTCCCTGTTCATGACCTAGGTTACTACTTTGTAGAGCTTCAAGGCTTCACTTATCAACCTTTTTGTTTGTTTCATTACCCTTTAAGCTTCTCTACATGGTGAACAGTGTCTTCAAGTATAGTTTCTAGTACTAGCCATTTATTTTCTGGTATCATTTGAGAAGGATAACAAATATTTTCTGATATGATCAGAGAAGAAGAAGAAGAAGAGTTAGTTGGGTTGAGAGTAAGAGAAGCAGAAGCCATGAGCGAGATAGAGAGAGAGTGAGAAAGAAGAGATTATGATTAATGGGTTTAGAGAAGTTAGTTACTATAGATATATATATATATATATATATATATAAATAATCATAATGGAGAGAGGAGTTACCAAAAAATAAATAAATAAAGGAGAGAGGAGGACCTGGCCTACTTAGTTACTAATTTGGCTTGCGGTTAATTGAACGTGTAGCGTAGGCCCCAAGTTATCATCAAAATCTATCCACCAAATAATTTTGTACCTTAGGATCCTCTGCACGAGCAGGTATGGGTAACTTTTTCTTTTTTCTTCTTTTCACTTTCCACATATACTATCCAGGATATCTGATTGGACAGATTTACGCTTAAACCCCCCCCCCCACCCAATTTTTTTCATATTGTTTTTGTTTGGTGCCATTTCAGGATTTAAATTGTTGAACCTAATCAAGTATAAAACTATATCAAATAAGAAATGGGGTATAATTTTTTTTTTTATTGGGTGGATAATGACCCTAGAAAATGATGGCTTTTTTTGTTAGTGAATAATGAACTGAATAAAAATTGTCCTATCGGTTTGGTTTTGGCTTGAAAAATATGTTTTTCTTTGATTTTGATGTCCATATGTTATATCTTAAGTCAAACTGAACCTAACCAATTGACACCCTTAATACTATCTGGGTAAAAGGTTGTTCTTTTTTTCTTCTAAGGTAGAAATAGTAATTAGAAACATCCTTGGAATAGATAAACTAGAACACAAAATACTTGAAACATTCTCATATTGACATACAGATACAAAAATGAAAAAATCTCATATGAAAATAAATATTAATAAATAAATAAAGGAAGAATGCTACCCGATAGCATGTAACCTACACCAAAACATAGTAAGTGCGAAAAGACTACGGTGTTCCACACTGAAGATACTCATGACAAGCTTTATTCTATCAAATCTAGGCTCAGTTTGTCATCCTCAACATTGGGTTTGCTGAAAAAGAAAAGCTCATTTCTTCTGAATATCCACCCTAATGAGGATGAATTGAATATAGGGTTCTTTCCTCCAAGAGTGCTTGAGAATGGAGGAGGAAGTGATGATGAGGATCAATAGATTTACCCTAAAAAAAAAAACTATATTGAATAAGAAATAGGATTTTTTTTTTTTTTTAATATTTCAACATAGATGATAATTTTATTCCATTTCAATGTTAGAATACTTCTTTGTTAGTGAATAGTGAACCGACTAAAAATTGTCCTATAAGTTCGGTTCTCGCTTAGGAAATAGGTTCCTCTTCGATTTTGATTTCCACACGTATGTTGAACCAAAATGAAACCGAACCAATTGACACCTTTAATACTATTTAGGTGAAAGGTTGTTCTTTTTTTCTTCTAAGGTAGAAGAAGTAAGCAGAAACATCCTTGGAATAGATAAAAGCTAGAACACAAAATACTTGAAACATTCTCATATTGACACAATAATACTAAAAATGGAAAGATCTCATACGAAAATAAATAATAATAAATAAATAAATATAAATAAAAAAAAAGAAATAATGCTACCTGTTAGTGTGTACATGTGCCAAGACATAATGGGTGCAAAAAGCGGTGTCCCACACTGAAGATGCTCGCGACAAGCTTCATTCTATCGAATCTAGGCTTCAGTCTGACATCCTCAACCATGGCCTTGTTGAAGAAGAAAAGCTCATTTCTTCTGAATTATCCTCCCTCATGAGGATAAATTGACTGTAGGATTCTTTCCTCCAAGAGTGATGGGGAATGGAGGAGGTGATGATGAGGATCAACAGAATAAGGATTTTGAGAAAGAGTTGTATTAAATTCTGTGAAGTAAACAAAATTTACAGCTCAAGTTAAATTAACATTTTTGTCCCAAATTTATCTTTCATATTGTGCATGGATGCACATGGAAAACTTGAGGTCGAATTGATTATGGCCCTGAAAGGCAACATGGCCCTGTGCTAGCACGAAAGTCAATGGGAGCCCCTGTGATAGCATCAATACGAGTGGGATTTCCACCTTTCTTTAGGGTTGAGGTGGACAGATATTCCCCCTTTGTGTGTGAGCCCACAGTGCCTTCTAGGCTTTCTTTTTCCCAAAAATAAAACATAACTGAGTTAGCATTAGGGTTGGATTAGGCTTGGGCTTGGGCTTGGGCTTGGGCTTGGGCTTGGCATATTCTGCCAGACCATCAGTTGGGCTCAAGGGACACCAGCCCACCCAATTCTTATGCCCAACTGGCTTGATTCCCACCCCAGTGGACAGAAGACATGAGGAAGTTCATGCCCAACAAAATTTCAGGCCCACAGGCATACTTGTTGAACCTCCATTTGCCCTAGAGTGGCACGCATTGATGATGAATGGATGTCCTTGAATAGGGTGCGGGATCCTATTTTGAGCCTTAAAGATTCTATGTTACCTATAACTAATAATTTAGAATCATCCAAAGATATACAAGAGAAAGCAATCTTGAAAATTACCAAATTACTCTTTACAGGTTGAATGGTCAAAAATCAAGCCAAAAGATCTTGAAATTGGATCAAATTTTATGATTAGGAGTATTTTATTATATTATTGAAACCCTAAGGGTAGTTGAGTTGGTAAAAGACATTTGCCTTAAAAAGTATGTAGTTTTGACTTCAAGTCCTCTTATCTCTTTAAAGCCACTCACATGGGGGTGTTTAGTGCTCTTCATTGCATTCAGTGAAAGTTGAATGATTTTCATTTAACCCTAGTATGACCCAGTCCATGCGGTTGTGGGGTCAATATACATCCGTGATACTAGTCAGGCCGAAGGCTTGGACACCCACCTTTAGCAAAAAAAAAAAAAATATTGAACCCATTATATTTTAAAATGATTTGATTTGACTTTTCCTTTTTATGTCTTACGAAAAAGGAAAAAAAAAAAAACTATTATCTTGCGGAAGAATCTATTTCTAACCTAGTGAAACACATTTTTGGAAGGAATTTTCAATTATCTTTTGTTTAAATTACTTTTTAATTTTACGCCAATGGAATTACTTGGAAAAACATTTCCAATGTACCAGAAAATCATGAAATTTGAATGTCACAATAAAAAATTATAAAAATTTAAAATAAATTTGAAAATGAACCTCGAGGCAGCACATGCAATGCACGATCGATCACAATTGATGTGGGCCAGTTTCCAACATGTGCCGGCTAATTTTTCAGCATGTTTTAGGCTCTTTTCTAATATTTTGTTAGTTTATTTCAACTCGAAACCTTTCCACTTAGCATTAAACATATTAAGATTCTTTTTTCTTTTCATCCAAAAAAGATGAAAAAATCTTTTAGTTTCTCAAAATATGAGAAAAGAGTATCAAATTCTTCTCTAATTGGATAAAATACATTGTCCATTTTTTATATTTTATTTTTTAATAAAAACTGTCCTTCATTTGACATAATTGGATCATTTGGAAAAATAGCATCAATATCATAAGGATTTGAGTGATTCCAAATGCAAAACATTTCTTTGAGCATATATTACCTTATTATAAATAAAAACTCCACTTACATTGAAGGAATCCAAGAATTTTGGAAGAGAACCTCTTAGTCAAGTCCAAGATCTATTCTAAGGTGTATTTTTCAACCTTCTAGAATGAGGAGTATAAACCTTCATTATTGGGTCACTAATTTCTTAGGTGTCTCATTGAATTTTTATTTTTATTTGATTCTTATTTATAGATTTATTTCTTGGAAACTAATAAAGCAAAATAATGATGCGAATCATATAATTACACGTTGCAACGACCATCAAGAGACCAACCTCCCATGTGGCCTATCGAACGATCGACCTCTTAGGTCGTCTAACAAAGAGTCTGACCTCCCAGGTCTCCATCCAGAAGGCTATCCTGATTCCGATGCTAGTAGAAACGATCCCAAGAATCCAAGACAATCCAGCTCAGCAAATCTGATCTACGGGTCATGGAGATCTTATCGCTTAGGACACAAGGAAGCAATCTCCAAAGAGATTTGCCCAACCATGGCCTTCGCCAAACGAAGTAGTTATTACCTAATGAGACTCTCTCAGGATATCCCCTACCTAAAATGGACTACCGCCAAAGAGAGACTCTCCTTAACCGTCACATACTTCAACCTTTCCTTATAAATATCAAGGTAAACCTTAAAAAAGGGATTGATTTTTGGTTACATGAAATCATTTGTTGTGACCTTTTTAATGGCATCAGAGAGTCCTCACCGAAATAGTCGGTTTCTCCCTTATCTGTTCTTATGTGTAGGTCTAGTGTGGAAGAGTATTGGATAATTTTTACCTTAATAGATTGACGTCGTCCATGGGAAAAGCAACGAAGCTACTTCAGATCACTCCATGGTACATCGGAGCAATCTTCAAGCTGCTCAACTACCTCAACTGATAACCATGGCATCTCAAAAATATCAACCTAAGATTACGAACCTTGATAAC
Source organism: Macadamia integrifolia (assembly GCF_013358625.1). Taxonomy (NCBI): domain Eukaryota; kingdom Viridiplantae; phylum Streptophyta; class Magnoliopsida; order Proteales; family Proteaceae; genus Macadamia; species Macadamia integrifolia. Next base: position 270,249 of record NW_024870524.1, on the reverse strand, counting down.
CATGTAAAGGTGTCAATCTAGAATCAAAACCAAAATTGGACGTTTAAAACCATATTGAATCATATTTTGGTCTAATATTGGTTTCAAAAGCTATAATTCTGTTTCTTTTTTTTAATATATATATATATATATTAATATTTCAATTAATATGGATGATAATTCTATTCCTTTTTAACGTTTGGATTTTTTTTTTTTTTTTGGTGGATTATGACCCTAGCAAATAAGGGTTTCGTTAGTGAAGATGTAAAAAGTTGATCCAAATACCTAAAATAAGATCTAAATTGAATAAGAATTGGGTCAAAATCGAGTAAAGAACCGAATAAAATCTATCATCCGATTCGATTATGGCTTGGAAAATAAATTCCTGTTCGATTTCCATTTTCACATGTTATATCTCGAACAAAACTGAATACTTGAAGCATTCAGAAAATAAATAATAATAAACAAACAAGTATAAAATGAAATAAATGGGAATTGATTATCGTATTCACTATAAATTTGAGTGTTAAGTTAACGGGAAAAAGAATCCTAAAAGGCAACGTGGTTCCTATTCCCTGATACAAAATGGGGCAAAATGACCACCCCACTCCTCCTGAAAGATAAAAATTTTATTCCGGTTGATGTTTCCTCATGCACTCCCATTATTCCCCGCACTGGCCACAATATCTTCTGGGGAACCCTCTCACTGATTTAATTATGAACATGTCATAAGGAAAATGTTTGAGCAAACTGGATAAACTTTATTTTATATTTCTTTTTAGGAAAAAAAAAAGCCTAGAAGACAGTGTGGCCTCTACACCCAGACACAGGGAAGATAACTAAATGGAAAATAGAAGCCTAAAAGACAGCATGACTCTTATTCACTTACACAAAATAGGGTGGAATCACCACCCCACTCCTGAAAGATGGAAATCCAAGTCCCTGTTGATGCTTTCATGTGCGCTCCCATTAGTCCCCCGCACTAGTCGCGCTGCCTTCTAAAGAACCCTCTCCCTAACTTAATTATGAACATGCCACAAGGTAAATGCTTGAGCTGGATGGATAAACTTCATCTTATATATTTTTTTCAAAAAAAAAAAAAATATCCCATAAGGCAGTGTGGCCTCTACACCTAGAGATAAAGAGGGTAACTTAATGGAAAAGGGAAGCCTAAAAGACAGTGCAACCCCTATTCCCTAACACAAAAATGGGGCAAAATGAGCACCCAACTCCTCCCGAAAGATGGAAATCCAGTCCATGTTGATACTTCCACATGCGCTCCTATTTGTCCGCCCACACTGGCCATGCATCCTTCTAGGGAACCCTCTCCCTAACTTAATCTGAACATGTCACAAGGGAAATGTTTAAACTGACTAGATAAACTTTATCTTATATAATTGTTGGATAAACTTTATCTTATATTATTTTCGAAAAAAAGAAGCCTAGAAGGAAGTGTGGCCTCTACACCCAAACACAATGAGGAGAGCTTAATAGAATAAATAAGCCTAAAAGACAATGTGACTCTTATTCCATGAAACAAAATGGAGCAAAATGACCACTCCACTCCTCTTGAAAGATAGAAGTCTCAGCCTGGTTGATGTTTTTATGTGCGTCCATATTAGCCCCCTGCACTAGCCACGCTACCTTCTAAGGTACCCTTTTTCTGATTTAAATATGTGTTTATCACAAAGAAAATGTTTGAGCTAGCTTGATAAACTTTTTCTTATATATATATATATATATATATTTAAAAAAAAAGAAGCCTAGAAGTCAGTATGGCCTCTACATCTAGACACAGAGAGGGTAACTTAATTATAAAAAAATAAAAAATAAAAAAATAAAAAAAAGAAGACTAAAAGACAGTGAGACTCCTATTCTTATACACAAAATGGGGCAGAATGAACACATATCTCCTAAAATATGGAAATATCATCATTGTTGATGCTTCCATATGTGCTCCCATTAGTCCCCGACACTGGTCGCTCTATCTTTTGAAGAACCTTTTTTCCAACTTAATTATGAACATGCCACAAGGAAAATGTTTGAGCTGGCTAGTTAAATTTATCTTTTTATAATTTTTTTTCAAGAAGAAGAAAAAAAAAAAAAAAAAAAAAAAAAACCTGCCTTGAAGAGATTGTGGCCTCTACACTTAGACACAAGGGTAAGTTAATGAAACAAAGAAGCTGAAAGATGTGTGGCTCCTATTCCCCAATACAAAATGGGATGAAATGATCAATCCACTCCCACTGAAAGATGGAAATCTCATACCTGTTGATGCTTGCACGTGTGCTCACATTAGTCCCCCGTATTGTCCACACTGCCTTCGAGGGAACCCTCGCTCTAACTAAATTATGAACATGCCATAAGACAAATGTTTGAGCTGTCATGATAAACTTTATTTTATAGTATCTTCGAAAAAATGAGCCTAGAAGGTAGTGTACCTCACACCTAGATGCAATGAGGGTATTTAATGGAAAATATAAGCCTAAAAGACAGCCTGACTCCTATTCCCCAACACAAAATGGGGCGAAATGACCACTCCTCCTGAAAAATGGAAATCCAGTCCCTATTGATGGTTTTACGTTCATTCTCATTAGTTCCATGCATTGGCCATGCTACCTTCTTGGGAATCCTCTCCCTCACTTAAGTATGAACATGCCATAAGGAAAATGTTTAAGCTAGCTTGATGAACTTTATCCTAATTTTCTTTTTCTTTTTTCACAAAAAAGATTATCTTAATTTTCTTTTCTTTTTTTCAGAAAAAATAAGCCCAAAGGTAGTGTGGCCTCTACACCCAAACACAAGGAGGGTAACTTAATGGAAAACAAAAGCATAAAAGATAGTGTGGCTCCTGGTCATCGGCCCAAAATGGAGTGAAATGACCACCTCACTCCTCCTGAAAAATGAAAATCCCATCCCTGTTGATGCTTCCACATGCACACTCATTAGTCCCCTGTACTAGTCAAGCTCCTTTCTAGGGAACCCTTGCCCTTAATTAATTATGAACATATCACAAGGAAAATGTTTGAACTGGTTAGATAAATTTTATGTTATATATATTTTTTTTTCCAAAAAAAAGAAATCTAGAAGACAGTGTGTATCACACCCCAATTTCAGTAATCCCAACTTACCATTAGGAGTACCTGTGGTGTGAGTAAGACGTTTACTCGTCTTACCAACCTACCAAGATCTCTGATAGCAGTACATTAACATATACAATCTCATACCACGAACCAACCAATAGCAAAGGAATCAGAGTATAATACCAGATCGTAAATTAAAATGGGAAAATTATCTAATGATATTACATAATCATAACCATGTTATCCCATTTATAAATATCCATGACTTATACATAATAAGCCCAAAAGAACATTAATTAATGTATAGTTCTGTATCAAAATCAATCAAAGTCCACCATGCATCTCAAGGTGCGACGTATGCAAAGTGGTCACAGGCACAGTCCTGATCATGCTCTTCGGCTTCTGGCATCCACCAGTCACTTATTTCATAGTCAGGTCCCGAAGAGTTTGAGTCACTAACGGCACTATTGTACCTACATCATCATTTAAAAAGTAGCATATACATGGGGTGAGCTTCCAACTTGATCAGTGAGGGGTGAGGTTCATGCACAATCAAACACAAGCAGTCATATATACAATGATCCAAGATGACATGAATAAAAAATTTAAACACATAGTCCATGATGCAAATTATGCAATCCATTTGGGTATTAAACCACCTAACAATACAACTAAGTCTGGTAGATGCTACTATGACACATTAGGTTATATCTCTAGTCCCGGTACTCGCACATCGGTCACCCAACGATACAAACCCTAGTCATGATTAGGAGCCTGTCGGTCCCGGAATGCGACCATCGATCACCCAGCAAACTCCTAATAACCTCCTTCTGACAGTCACGACACCAGAATTACCATCGGCCACGTCGAAGTAGTTCTTGCCTCCTGCAACAATCACATCTTACCGTAGGTGTGCCATTCCAGAAAGGCTTATCGAACATACCACCATTGGGTTATCGAATACCTTACTCCTGTTGACAAGGGGACATAGCATAGGGAATGTCGCCTAACCACAAATAACCTACATGCCTTGCATAATGATACAGTTAGTATGGACCACGCAACACTAGAATCACCATCAGCCGCGAAGCGGGTCTATTTCCAAGTATAGTCTTGGGGTACACGGTACCGGAATCACCATCAACCACAAAGTGTAATCTACAACTATATACTTATTCTAGCATACAAGCAGTTGAGTATGGACTACGCAACACCAAAATTACCATTGGCCATGAAGCGTATCTATTTCCAAATGTTGCCCCGAAGTACACCATACCGGAATCACCATCGGCCACAAAGTGTAATCTGCGACTACATCTAATCTAATGCACATGAATGCAACATCCACACTGCAATCATGGTACCGAAACCACCTTGGCCACACCGGATCCTATCTCACAATATACATCTCATTTCAAATTTCATTTCCGACAACATACAATGCAATAATATAACATGTCATGGATCATTATAAACATTTAAGCAATTAAAAAATCATGTGAAAACCGTAACACATACTTTCCACTTCTGATCTGAGACCTATCACATCAATTCAAATTAGACAGGGTTAGGGCACGGGTGTAACAGTGTAGCTTCTACACCCATACACGAAAAGGGGTGAAATATCGTCTCACCTCCTAAAAAGTGAAAAGTCTACTATTGTTAATACTTCTATGTGTGCTCTCATTGGTCCCCACAATGGTGTAGGGGCAATGCTACCTTTCTGGAACCGTCTCCCATTTTTTTTTATCACATTATTTTGGGATCAAATCCAAGAGCAAGTAGAGGTAGGTGTACCAAGCAAACCAAGCCGAACCCATTGTGGGAGGTTCAAGTCAATGGCACCCAAAAACTAATCGGCCCAATCAATGCAGGCTAGCCTTTTCCTCAAATTACTTGTGTTTTCCTTTTGGGACTTTAATTTCAACTAGAAATTGCATATGTTGTTCTTGAGCATTTTCCTATGCCTAGGCATAAGGCTTCGAAAAATAAGCAACCTATCCCTTTAGTTGAATGCATGTACGCATGCTCCCATTAAGGCTGGCGAATTGGCACAATGGCCATGCAGTAAGCAGCAATCTGCTTCCCCTACCCTTAAATTCAATATGAAGACATGCTACCTATCTGAATCAGTGATTCTTTATGGGTCGCAATCAACCATTCACCAAAGGGAAAAAAAAATTACATAGGGAAAATCGTTAAATTAGAAAAAAAAAAAAAAAAAAAAAACCATCTAACCCCAAGGGGTAGTCGAGTTGGCAATGGGCATTCGCCTCAGGAAGTGTGGTTTTGAGTTCGACTCCTCTTACATATTCAGGGCTACTCACATGAGGGGTGTTTAGTGCTCTTCACTACTTTCGGTGAAAGTCGAATGGTTCTCATTCAACCCCGATATGACCGGGTCTTTGTGGTTGTGGGGTCAGGATAATATAGTCAGATCGGAGGCCTGGATACCCGTCGTTAGCAAAAAAAAATGAAACCACCTCAAAATACAATGGTTAATCAATAGTTGATCTTTGTTAACCATGGCTTGTTACACTAAGTTGCCACCAAGGAAAAGATAAAAATAAGGAAGAAATAACGATATACGATAGTGTGTACCTACACCAAGACACAGAGGTGCGAAAAGACTGTGTTGCCCCACACAAAAGATGCTCGTGCATGCCCTCCCATTGGTTGTGGGATTTAACGTGTATTTGTGCTATTAGATAGCGTTCTCTCTCTCGAAAATTAATTATGACATTAGGTCAGCTATCAACCTCATAATGTAGTCTTTGATGTAATCCAATATTAATTGAGAATTCGCTGCCTTGTTCCCAAAACTTAGCCCATGTAAATGCAATTTCAAACTGATTTTACCCTGATTCATCATTACAAACCTGTAAGGCAAACTTGAGATTGTGATTAGGCAGGGACAATATATTTGAACCTGCAATCTTTAGGTCATGGGCTTGATGAGTCGACCAATTCCTTTACCCGACCTCTTCCCCTTCTCGTTCTTGAACTATTCCCACCTATCAAGAATATGGATGCACGTGATGCACATCACATAAAATTTAACACGACATGTTTACTTGGATTTATTTTTGATATTTCCTTACGATAATGTTAGATAACCAATTCAGAATAAAGGGAAAGGGATCTTCGCGTACTTCACGTGATGTATACATCGCATAAACAGTATACATGAAGTGATTAAAGATTCCCTAAACTCAAGTATGATTAGTAACTCCGATCTTCCCTTATCCTTGTAGAGTGAAACCATAAAGACTGTAGTGTACATTCTAAATAGGGTACCAATAGAATGCATTAAGGACTTCCATATCTTTTTTTGTTTTTCTGGTAAATAGGACTTCTGCGTCTTCAGCCATAGAGTGCAAAAATCTCACCAGTACAGTTTCAGTATGGTACAACAGGCGAAGGGTCAATACCAAAATTATACAATACCGATATTATACTGGTTTGGTACAATATTGTTGTCACCTTTTGCCTATAATGTGTACGTAGTGGCATGATTAAAAAAAAAATTGGATTGGATTGATCAGGCAGCCTAGGTTGGATTGGTATCAGCTGAGATTGATTGTCAATATCGATCCAATCCATACCAATTCACTGTTAAGGTAAAATGGTAAAATGATCCAAAACACCTATTAAAAAAAAGGGGGCAAATATATTCATTCTGATGTATACTAATCCCGGGTTTTAAAAACTTGCATAATCTACGTTTTCAATATTTAGTATGATTTTTGTAATTAGGTTCATACTAGATATTGAACGCTTTTGTCTTAAGATATTGATATTCAATCTTGATACCAAATTGACACCCTTAAGTTATAGAGTGAGTATGTGTGTGTGTGTTTTCTTCTTTGTAAATCCAAACAAATTAGAAACAAATATGACGTTATAATATAACCGTTCATTTCATGTCTACAAGCCAAAAATATGTATGATTGCAATCCCTGTCTCGATGTCTATAACCTCCTTGGCTACACAACTGTTGGGTCCTTTTCATTTCGTCTCGAGTCCTATTTTAGAAACTATGCCTTCATCAATTAACGGCTGCTTACCCAAAAAAAAAAAAAAAAAATCTATTAACAACTTAATTTGGAAACTTGTTAGGGTTGGGCAAGTGACCATCACCCATGGTTTGAGGAATCGGATTGGATTAGTATCCAGCCTGTTTGAACTCAATCCTTGGCTGATACTGTATCATTGAATTAATATAAACAAATGATAATAAGATTAAAAAAATTCAAAATTTTTATTGACAATCAAGGGTATCTTTGTTCAGGCCGGTCCTGATTGGATCAAATTGATATCAACCCAGTCCGATTCCAAGACAGATTCAAATAGCACTCAAACCATTCAATCATTCAACCATTGAAGATATATAACAGAACCCTTAAAATGTATTATATAGTAGAAATTAAAATAAAGAAAGAATGGATACAAATGTTGATTACGGAAAATAAACAATTGCTATCTTCAAGAAATCCAATCAACCAAAGCAAAGCAACCACTAACTCCTAATGTCTTCCTACAACAAACAGGACAAGTTCCACTCTCTGAAGCCACCTTGAAATGCACTCCCTATGATACTTATGATAACAAACTCCAACAGTAGCTGAACAATTTTCTAAATTTTCTAAATCTTCTAAACAAATATAGCAAACTTCACCAAGACTCTGATTTTAAATTAGAAACTATCTCTTTATACCTAATCTCCAGTCTTTCCTTCAACACCAACAGTTTCTTTCTCATCTCTGGTAATCAATGAGGATCAATAACTTTTATTAAACTTAGAACCAAACTGAATTTACCCAAAACCAGATTAAAATTGTCGTCAATAATGGGTGTTGTGATGAGACGATAATGGATTCTCTGTTCAATAAAACCAATCACTTTCCTGTTCATGAAAGCTATAATAAAATCTACAACTTTGTGGAGCTTCAAGGCTTCACTTATCAACTTTTCTGTTTGTTTCATTACCCTTTTAAGCTTCTCTACATAGTGAACAATGTCTTCAATTAGAGTTTCTAGTATTGACCATTTATTTTCTGGTATCATCTGAGAACGATAACAAAGACTTTCTAATATGATTGGAGAAGAAGAAGAATAGTCAGTTGGGTTGAGGGTAAGAGAAACAGAAGCCATGAGCGAGATAGAGAAAGTGAGAAAGAAGAGATTATGATTAATGGGTTTAGAGAAGTTAGTTTACTATAATATATATATATATATATATATAAGTAATCATAAAGGAGATAGGAGGACCTGGCCTACTTAGTTACTAATTTGGCTTGCGGTTACTTGAACGTGTAGCATAGGCCCCAAGCTATCATCAAAATCTTGACTCGTAAGGACAATAGGATTGCATCCTCTACACGTGTGGGTATGGGTAACTTTTTTCATTTTTTGCACTTTCCATGTATACTCTCCATGGTATTTGATCGGACAGATTTACCCTTTAAAAAAAAAAACCATTTTTAATAACTTTTTTTATCGTTGGAATTGGTATCAGATCGGTCAACAATCAAGATTGGTACTCTGATCCAAGTTTATGAATCATGATATTATGTAATATTGTCAATTTTGAATCAAAATCGAAGTTGGCCATTTAAAACTAAACTGGATTATGCTTCGCTTCGATTTTGGTTTCAAAATTTAGAAAATTTTTTTGGTTTGGTGTCATTTCGGATTTAAATTGTTGAACCTAATCAAGTATAAAACTATATCAAATAAGAAATGGGGTATATATATATATATTTTTTTTTATATATTTCAATCAAGGTAGATGATAATTTTATTCCTTTTTAATGTTTGGATTTTTTTTTTTTTTTTGGGTGGATTATGACCCTAGCAAAAAATGGCTTTTTTGTTAGTGAATAGTGAACCGAATAAAAATTGTCCTATCGGTTTTGGTTTTGGCTTGGAAAATATGTTCCTCTTCGATTTGGTTTTGGCTTGAAAAATATGTTCCTATTCGATTTTGATGTCCACACGTTGTATTTTAAACCAAACTAGTTACGTAGTCACTACAGGATAACATAAATCACAAATAAAAGTTAGCCCATGTAAACACAGTTTCGCACTGATTTTACTTTGATTTATCACAACAAACTCGTAAATTGAGAACTATGTAACCCTACCTGGGTCAGTTTGGAGAACACATAGAACTAGGGTTGTCAATGGGTTGGGTTGGGCTGGGTTTTTTCTTAAGGTCTTTTAACTCAACCCAAGCCCAGCCCAGCCTTAGGTCAGGCTGGGATATCTCATCCCAGACCCAACCCTATCAGGTTTAGCCCAACCCAACCCAGCCCTGATGGACCTTGATTGAGCCGGGTTTAATCCAATTCAGTCCATCCCAATATTAGCGGTTACTTGGTTGCTTGATCTTGATGCATTGCAGAGGCCAGATACAAAAGTTTTGTATATATGTAGATTGTGGAAAACGAAAGACATTTTTCTATAATTACCCATTAGTAATTATTAGCATAATTATATGATTATATACTTAATACACAAGGTGGGTTGGATAGGGTAGGATTGGGTTGGGTTGGGTTGAGACCTATCTTGGGCTTGAAAATCTCAACCCTAACTCACCTTATAGGCTGAAAGCTTAGCCGAAGCCCTATTCGGATTGGGTTGATCGGACTTTTTTAACACCCCTACAAAGATCCATGAACAGGTTCAATAAAATCATATCAGATTTAGCCATGCATTGAGAACCATGTAGCTTAAATCTCTCTCTCTCTCTCTCTCTCTCTCTCTCTCTCTGTGTGTGTGTGGTCGGCAAGCACATGGTCCCTCATGAAACTCATTGCCCACAAGACAAATAACTAAGAATTGAATTGAACTGCTTTCAACCAATATGGGATGTAAGCATCTTTAAGCCTGTTTCGTACAGAAAATTCATTGACCAGAATGATCGGAAAAGATGAATTTATTTTTATCCAAATAACGAAAATCTAAGAAGACCTTTTGCAACCCAAAAGGTATTGATTTCAAAATTTGGAAAGAGGATGAAACATCAAGTCATCAAGGGGGCCCATAATGAGAAAATTGAAGTCCTAGGTGCCACACTAAGTCATTGCTTCATGTTTGAATATAGTTCGATACAACTCATGTCTGAACACTATATCATGGCCAACCTAGTCAAGAACACTTACCAAATTTTGAAAACTTTAACCTCCGACTTGTTTCTCTAATTTGAATGTTTCCTCAATTTTGAATTGATGTGACTCATAAAGAGCATTTTGGTTGGGTTTCCCTACCCCAAATGAAGTGATAAGACATTAAAGATCATCAAGGCTGCAATTATAACCATCTGGGCCACGTGATAGGGATCAAAACCTCCATGATGAAGACCTCAATACTCAATAGAGTAGGCAGAGAATTGTGATAGAAATGGTGGAGCCCATTAGCTGAAGATCCAAACCTAACTTGTTTGTTTATGAGAAAGAATGTTCTAGTATAGATCCAATGGGATGCTTGAAAACTATAAATCAAATCTAATATCTCACCAACTTGCTATCACATCTTAAATTCCAATGCTTACACAATTATGTCTAGCTAAATGATTAGGGGTGTCAAAATGTGGACTGGACCAAACCACTCTGAACCAAATTGAACCAATGCTTATTAGATTGCATTCGGATTGGAATATTTTGGAATCGGCTAAGAATCATATTACACCGAATATAGAAAATTAGATAGACCAAACCTAAACCGATATAAAACCAACGCCAACCAGAAAATGATAAGAAATATTTTTTTTTATCTATATATGATAAACCAAATCTAAATCAGATAGAACCTGATATCAAACCTATAAAAGGAAACCAAAAGAAGCCAAATCTAAACCAAACTTTCCTTTATGGGTTTGGTTTTGAATTCATGATCATTGACACCCCTATAAATCATTAATATAAGAATCTTTTATGATGGAATCATTACATGCCACGTGGCAATTGTGATCCAATATAAATATACATATGGGTATGGATATTTAAAATTTTCCAATTGATACACATTTTTCAATAGCTAAGAGAATAAAATGGTTCAAAGCCCCTAGTCTAGGGCACGTCATGCCTTCCACTAAGGACATAGAACAATGACAAGGAGAACACCTTGATTATGTTATTTAAGGGTTATAACCCTCCACCACCCTAAACCCAAATTTGGTTAATTGAAGAAAAGAATGTTTTTTAGCCTTCTCCCTTTGTTTATCTAAATTCTCTAATTAAATATGAAGTAGGCCTTTTCCCTAAACTAATAGATAATCCCAACTAAATTATGGTTCCTTGAAAAAGGTGGAGAGGGGGGCTTAACCCTATGACTCCCTAGGGTTTTGTGCTCTTAACCAAGATTATTACCGTAGTATATACTCAAGTGTGTGGCCCTTGTGGAGGGTTTTGAGGAGACAAAGAATTGGGCTTGGTATCCTAGGAAACCTTGAGAGGATAAGTTTAGGATTAATTAACTAATCTTTCTCTCTCTATTCTCTATTTGTGGATTTGTAATTATGATTAACTTAATAAATCTCCATCATCTTAGGCCATGAATAGGGTTAGAGGATGGGTGTACCTCTACCCTCCAGGCAGTTGTTAGGGATGAAATATATGGGTTGAGGTTTGGACAATATTGATATCTGTAGACACTGACAATTTGGATATAAAGATTGGATTTTTGTGCACGGGACTTGTTGAAAAGTACGTTTGACTGCCCAAGGAATACCCTATTTTTTTGAGGGAAAAGAGTATATAACAAACGTAGAAAATGAAAGTAATCGGAAATCCTCGCCGAGGAATTCATTATTATGGATTAGATTTTTTAGTACGTTTGGTGTAGGTGACACCTGTTACTTTAGTACTGCGACAGTTGTGAAACGCAATTTGTGGTTCATTTGATTGTGATCAGGACTATTTTGGCTGTCCATTTGGTGGGCCCACTATATCTCGCACTCATTTAAAGAGGGAAGAGGGCGGGGGTGAGGGCGTGTCTCTAGGAAGGGAAGGGATGGAGGAGTGGAAATATATAAGTGGAGGGGCAGGGTTCTAAGAAATCAGATCCTCATCAGTCGCGTTGGGCACTATCTGATGGATGAGATTCGCTTGAAGTGCACGTTTATGTGTTGGGGATAAAGGGTGTTAATTGGTTCAATTTTGGTACATGGTTTGGTTAAGTTCGATTCATATTTATTTGGCTAAAATTGAAATTGAATTGTTTACTATACGGTTGCACATGTTGAAATTGGAATCGTTTAGTATACGATTTTGGTTTCATGGCTTTTAAACAGTATTGATTTCATGGTTTTAAACGATTTTGATCGTGGTTTAATCCATACCGTTTTTAAACAATTAATAATCGATTTCCTAATTTATTCACATGCTTATTGAAATTTGCTTTTGTTGATAAATGCTTCAATCTTGTATCAAATTAAATGAGACATTGAACAAGTAAGGGTTTAACTACATAACTACATAATAGGAGTAAATTATTGAACAGACTGTTGGACAACCTCTATGGTCCTTTCTTCTCCCCTAAATTAAACACATCATGTTTTGTTGAAACAACTAAATAACTAAGCAAAAGAAAATATTACATGGAAAAAGTGAAATACAAAAAAAACTGCTAATGAACACTACTTATCGTTAATATTTAAAATACTTTTTATCCCAATTGTTTAGGGCTTTTATCTTTGGAAGTGATGTATATACCAATTTTTCCGCTGACTTAATGCCCTTAACCCCTTATTCTATTTAATCAGTATACAGGTAAACATGTCGATTTTGATGATGTAAATGGTTCAGTTTTCACAGTGTCAATTCGGTTTAAAGCCAACGGGTTAAACAGTTAAAACTTAACTAATCCGTTTAAGTGTTTAACTAACCGGTCATAAACTTGAAAACATAACCGAACCATTTACTAAACGATTTAACGATTTTGGTGTAAACGGCTCCATTCAGTTTGATAAATGATTTCGGTTTCAAATTCACATCCTTAGTAGGGATTCATGTTTAGATATTTCAAGTCATTAAATGTGCAGTGTGCATCCATGCGGTTGGAGAGAATCAGGGTCTGGTGCTAAATAGATATGCGGTTGTGAGGGGATGGTAGGGGCAGGTAAGCTGTAGCGGATGAGACCAAGGAGGGAAAAAGTTTACTTTCTTAGGGCCCATTTGTTTAGATGGGAGTTGAGGGTGAAAATGTTGTTAATATGAGACCCACATGTTAGTGGAGTGAAAGACCATTGAAGTAAAGATGAGGTAAAGTAAGGAAGTTCCCACCTAACAACGTTTGGTTGGACAAGAGAGATGGAGAGAAGGAAAGAGAAAGAGGGAAAAAAACGAAAGATTGAGATGATCGGAGTTCTGATTCATAGTTGATTTAATCCCTTGTTCCTTCTATTGTAGATGATCGAAGTTCAGGGCCTACTAACTTCTAAATTCAGAGCCACTTACCTCCCTTTCTTCATTCAGTTGCATATGTTCGAGTTTAGGGTTTCGTAAATTAGGAGACAAAGGAAGAAGCAAAGGAGGAGAAGAAGCATTTACCCAAAAAAAAAAAGATAGAGGAAGAAGCGAAGGAGGAGAAGAAGGAGGCAAAAGAGATGTTGGTGCTGCTGCTAGGGTGTTGTTGCTGATGTTGCTAACGTTCGGTTGCAACGGCTTCATCGGTGGGACGATGAAAGTTTGCCAAAGTCCCCATCAAAGTCCCACCAAATTGTTGGGACTTTGGTGAGGGCTGGGCTAGGAGAAATTAATGTCCACATGAGCCAACAAGAACTGTTTTTATGTTTCCCCAAAATCCCGTCCCCATTAAACAAACAATTTAAATATTGTTGGGTGGTATAGTTCTTACAACCATTTCACCCCTTGAATCCCACCCCAACAAAACCCCTTTAAACAAACGGACCCTTAGGGAATTAGAAAAAGAAAATTAGAATAGGGGAATATAAGGGAATATTAATAATTGTTCCTTAGAGAAGAGATCCCTACCAAGCTACATTCAACTTCCACTAGATGCAGGATCACACAAAATGATCACCCCTCCCTCTTGAAATGGGAAATCCCATCCCATTGAAGCCCTACACACTCTCATTGGTCCACACTTATGTGGGAGCCACCCAAACCGATAGTTCTTTTATCCATTATATTAAACTTGTGAGGAAAAGGGGCGCATTTGATCCAATGGTAAAAAAATATGAATATTGTGATATGATGGTTAAATAGTCAAAACAACTTCTCGACATTCTTAGAGTAAGACTGTGTAATTCTCACCCCCAGACCTTGCACATGTGAGAGCCTCATACACCGTATACGCCTAGTCAGAAGATTAAAATTGCGAGAAAAATAACTTTTTTTCTGGTGTTGAGCGTACACTAGCACCTTCATATGTCTATCTCTTGCCTTTTTCCTCCTCTTTTTTTTTTTTTTTTTTTTTTTGATAGAGATCCCTCACGTCAAAGTTGCATACTTTATTGTGGGAGGAGAGACTCAAGAATATAACATACGCTCTACTCCCGGACAGAAAACTCAAATCTCTAATATTGCTGATGAAAACTAATTAAATCGCGGACTCCTCGTCTGGGTAGTCAAAAGATCGCCAACGTTTCTTCTCTGTCTTTACTTCAGTACTGCGGACCACAAAATACAGAGCAGTAAGATTGATTTCCCAGTTGCATTCTCATATCTCTCTCTCTCTCTCTCTCTCTCTCTCTCTCTCTTAACTACACAGCGAGATCGAGCAAAAAAGATAGAAGATAAATCCAATGGAGTATGAGAGGATTGACAAAGTTCAGGTATGGTTTTGCATGCTTCTCTTGTTTTTCTTTCCTAGGTTAACAGAGTAAGTTCTTCAAGATGGGGCTCTCTTGCAATTGTGTTCTTCATTTCCTTTTAGTGGGTCTGAAAGAAATGCAGGAATTATCATGAATCTATATGGATTCAATAATCTACTCTTTCAGTTCTTTGTTGTTCTAGCTTTAAGGAAGGTTATTAAGCAGTAATAACCTGATCTGAGGGTGGGAAACCATTTATTTTCGAGATTAGATTGCTTAATATATATATTGGTTTTTAGAACTTCAGTTATAAATTAAAGGAAAATAGAATCTAAGAACATTACATGGATCTTGGATGGTGTATTATGTATTTACTAATTAATTTTTGAATTTAAATGCAGATGGGCATAATTTCCCCTAGTAAGTTGAGGCTGAAACTAATAGGATCTTCACATCAGAAGAAGAAGGATGGAACAAATAATAATTCATCAAGAACATCTCCAGCTAGGCTTGATGATGATGCAGAGTTCTTGAAAAACAATTTGTTAGCTACCAAAAATGGAGATTTTGACAATGAGGGTCAGTAAATCTCCCAAGACATTATTTTTACTTTTCATTTTTTTTTTTTTTTCATTTTTCTTTAAACCATGCTTCAAGGGAACAAAAAGATTTTTCTTTTCGTGTGTTAATGCCATTCTTAAACTTGAAGTACTGGTGAAGGCTACGGGATCAAACTTAGGCACCGTTTGACAACGTTCCTAAAGACGCTTTTCTGTGTTTTTCTGTTCCTAGAAACGGAGAAACGGGGTAAAAAGCATTTGATAATCTATTTTCGTTCCACTCGTTTTTTAGAAACATAAATTGGAATTTATGAAAATTTATGTTACAAGAAACGGCTGTGATATAACTTGTTTCGTCATTTCTAGAAACAAGTGAAGGCAACAAATTGTGGATTTGTGCCTAATAAAAAAGCCCAAAAGTGAGAAGCGTGACTCTTCTCAAGCTCAAAATTAATGGAATTTTTTAAGCTCAAAAGTGAGGAGCATGTTATCAAACAACAATGTGTGCACAAATCGATCGGAGAAACAGGTTTATCAAACACCCAAAAATCCATTTCTGTTGTTCCCAGAAACGTGAAAATTCGTTTCTGCACGTTGTCAATTAGTTTTGATTGTCAAATTCTTAAATAAATCTTTTTTGTCTGCTAAGATCTGCTTCTTTCTTACAGGTGGCTCAAAAGATTCTAGTGAACCTTCTGTTCACTCTGTAGCTCCCAGCATAAATTCATCCTCTGTAAAAGCATATGGAGAGGGAATGTCAAATTCTGGCCATGGTTATCAGACTGGTTCTAGGCAGAAGGATATACTGTCAAAGGAAATTGGGGATATGGGTCATATGAAAATTCAGCATTTATCAAAGGGTATTAGCGGGAACTTCAGCACAGTTCACCCAGTGAAATCTCAAGAAGAAGATAGTCCTGATCATGAGAATAATTCTAATTCATCTAACTTTGAGTTTCATAAAGGTGAGAAGTCCTTACATAATCCCATGGTGAGACCCTTCTCTCGATCAATACCTTCTAAGTGGAATGATGCAGAGAAATGGTTGGTGAATAAGCAACCATTACACACTAATCATTCTAAGAAGATGATTTTGCAAAGCCAAGTGAACCGGAAAACGACAGCAAACTTGGGGAAGGTTGTCCCTGAATTCAACAATTCTGAACAAAAGGCATCTGTTATTCCAGTGGTGGATAGTAAGCAGATTGATTCCCATCATTCTGCCTCACAAGCAGGTATTGAGAAGTTCTGTTTTACTAGAAATTCGGTTTTACTCTGGGACTAATCCTGTTTCAGCTCCAGCCAATGCAGCAATTGATCTTTGTCCCCTCGGCAAAGATGAGAAGGAAATGAATAGAAAAGAATTATCTGATCCATGGCAGTTTACCACAAATACAACAGGTAAATGGTGTTTTCATTGTGTTTTTGTCAAATTTGAAGATTGACAATCAAGAGATATGTCTCTAGATATCTAAGCTTCCCATTAGATAGTGTCAACCAAACACAATTCTAAATATATTTGAAACATATTTTACAGCTAAACCATAGCTGAATACAAAAATGTGAAAGATGCATTAAAGTGGAAGATACCAATGGCACATTGTCATACGACTCATACTATCATAGAATCATTTGTCCGAAATTAAATTTGTAGGCTTTTACTAAGTCAGTAACATTGGAACACCTTGCTTCTGCTGCTATGCTGACGAACATCCATGGGGCTTAGAAGCCTTCATTTGGTCAACTGGGAAGTCATAGTTTAGGAGCTCTAATCTGGATCCTAACCATCAAAGCAATCACTTCTTTTGGAAATTTGAAAATATCTGATGTGAAGTCCAGGAAAATCCGATTTGGTTAGTTAGAGAACACTTGGAGGTCTTAAAAAAAAAAAAAAAAATCTTTAAAATATGATGGGTGAAATTATCAGGTCTGGTTATTTTCTTACCTAACTGATCTCTTGTGGTCTCCCAACTACTCTGCCTTGACCTACTGTATGAATCAAGAAAGTACAGCAGAAGTTGGTCTGATTCTGAACCTGAGTCTTTCTCTAACTGTATATGTATAGATCTGCATGTCTCATATTGAATTTTTCATGTGTTCTTTTCCTGCTGTAATTTCTAGATTGGATTTCTGATGTGTTCCCTTAAGTTCTCTGCCCGACATTTTACGCATGCAATATTTTGTCAGTGTGTCTTCTTCTTATGATGGAGTTGTGATTAAATTATGCAGATATTCCTAATATAAGGTCAGTGGCAATGAGAGACATGGGAACAGAAATGACACCTGTTACAAGCCAAGAGCCGTCAAGGACCACAACTCCTGTAGGAGCAACCACTCCCCTTCGTAGCCCAACTTCCTCAATTCCATCAACCCCTAGAAGAGGAGCACCAGCATCCACACCTTTGGACTTTAACACAGATAACGACGCAGAACATCAAAAAGAAGATAACAAGAAACAGCTTTCTGAGCAAGAATTGAAGATTAAGACAAGAAAAGAGATTGTAGCCCTTGGTGTTCAACTTGGAAAGACGAACATTGCTGCTTGGGCAAGTAAATATGATACGGAAAAGAATGCTCCTTCAGTTGAACACATTGATGCGGAGGAACAGATTAAAATCGAATATGAAAATCGTGCAGCTGCATGGGAAGAAGCCGAAAAAACAAAACACACAGCCAGGTTTGTCTTTCTTTTCCAAGCATCAAAAAGGGAAAAGCCAATAGGTTTGGGCCATTTCAGCTTTATTTTCTGTTCCTCATGGTTCTGAGAAGGGCCGATCCTAATCTAATCACAGTTTTGCTTTTTTCGCCTACTACATCCTCTTGCTTTGATTCTTGAGAAATGAATTCTAAATATTTTCAGATATAAGCGTGAAGAGATCAAAATTCAAGCATGGGAGAGTCAACAGAAAGCAAGAATAGAAGCGGAGATAAGGAGAATAGAGGTATTTCACATTGTTATTTGTGCATTTCCCTTTGCCTATGGTGTACTTCATAGCACCATCCAGGAAGGTACTGACCAAATTTTGAAACAAACTATAAATTGGTTTACCTGAAATTCTCAAAGGACCTGCATTATCAATTAAATTTCATATTAGCAAAAACCTGAAAAACCTGAATCCGTACAAATACATGAACCCAATTTTTGGAGAGAATATGTTTCAAGTGAGCCAGAACTGATATTATCATCGATGTTTTTTCAAGTGTACAATGATAGTTTTCTACAGTTCTACGTAGGAAGACCACAAACATGTCCTGTTTCAGCTTTTGTTAAATGGTGATGTGAATTTGCAATATCTCAGGCCCAAGCTGAACATATTAGATCCCATGGTCAAGAGAAGATGATGAAAAAGATTGCAATTGCAAGGCAGCGATCGGAAGGGAAAAGGGCTGCTGCGGAAGCCAGAAGGAACAGGCAAGCGGCAAGAACTGCTGCACAAGCAGATTATATCCGCCAAACAGGCCGCATTCCACCTTCCCACTTCATCTGTTGCACTTGGGCATCATAAAAATTTTAGAATGGCCAAGGAAATCATCTCTTGTACAAGCACCAAGTCATAAACTGTCTTTCCTACACTTCTTTGGGCACATAACATGTTATGTCAACCCTTTCCAACTTTGGTGAGGGTTCTCATTGTGTAATCTGTAAACTTGAAAAGTGATTAGTATGGTTTTTGTAGTCATGGTTATAAGTAATTATTTGAGCAGTATCCTCATAAAAATGACAAGATTTTTGTTAAGTTCTAGACTACATCCATTGGGGAAGAGACAGAAAATATCCTACTGAAGAACGTAGCCATAACTCCAATCAAAGCATTGTTCCTCAACTGAGAACCAGTATTAACGTTAAAAGGTTTGGAATTCAGGATGCAAAATCCCAAGTAAATCCTCAAAATATTAAGATTTAGGATTGTGGTGAAGGCCTTGATCCGTAAAGAAGCCCTATAAGACTTTAGCTTCTTCAATCAGTCCTCATTCCTGCCAGGTTCGAATTGCTGAAATTGTCCATGAATTGATCGAAGGCTGGAAAAGAATTTGTAAGAAGAGAGGACAGAAAGTTGAATTGAATTGATTTGTTATCAAGTTTTTGAATTATCCTATTTTGATTTGTGCTAGTGCTACTAATAATTTGGAAACAAATGGAAACAAAATCAGGACGAGCTTTTGGTGTTCTTCAATTGGCAATTTCTGGTTATTAAGTTTGGCAATCGAAACATCAAGAATCAGGCACAGGCTGAAGCTTATGGAATTCTACAAGGCATACAGTTTAACTCTAACATCGGCTGAAATATCAGATTCTCATCTCAAGATTTACTTCAGCTTATTCCACAACCATCTAACAGATCATGACTACTGATATAATTTTTTCTAGTAACTTTTAAGGAGTTTTTCTTATTCTCATTAAAAATATATATATATATATATACATATATATTATATATATATTATATATATATTATATATATATATATATATTGAAATACAGACAGCTGCCTTAAGGTTTTACTCAATAAAGGATATGAAATCAAAAATCATTTCCTCGCCTCCCTAGTGGCTCCAAGTAGGCAAGAATGTGAAGGCTTATCATATATATTTTCATTGAGGGTTATCATATTACTACTATTATTCAAAAGAGAGTTCCCCTGCATGCATCTTGAGTTCAACTCCCCTAACCCCTTTGGGGCCAGCACCACGGTTTCATGGTTCTCGTAGGAGTTGAAGCTGATCCAACTAGCAAGTATGGAAATATACACATGCGTCCAAGAGATTAATGAGGCCAAAGGTCTGAACACCCTTATTAGCAGGAAAAAGAAAAGAGGGAAGGGAAGGGAAGGGAAGGGAAGGGAAGGGAAGGGAAGGGAAAGGGGAGGGGGGGTGTTCCAGCATGTACGTAATGAAAATCGTAGTAAACTGGTCTGTGGTGGTACATGCCTAAAGGGGCGGGCTTGGGTTGGCACAAAAGTCTCATGACCGTGAACTGAGCATGGACCTTTAAGCCCAGTTAGACTTTTAGGCGTTATTCTCAATGAGTCCTGGTCCAAATCCAATGGGTCACTAGGCCTGAGAATAACGTCTAAGCTGAAATCATAATCGTTTTCATCTGGTTTCGATTTTCTTGTTTTTAATCGATTCACAATCGGTTTACATGTGGTTTATAGTGTTAATTTTGAAAAATAATTTTTAAATTCAATTTGTAATGTATTACATTTGGTTCACATTCAGAGATGAGAAAGAGGCAGTAGGAAGTAGGGAGATGGGAGGGAGAGAGATAGTACAAGATTTTACCTCTATGGGACTCAAAGAGTTGAAGTTAAAGTTGAAGTTGAAGTTGGAGTAGAGATTGAAAGTTGAAAGTTGAAAGTTGAAATTTGAAATTTGAAATTAGAGGCTTGCAATGAGAAGACGATGGGATTTGTAATTGTTATAGGTAAAGGTTAAAGACAAAAATTAAATATGTTACTTTGTAACTTGTATGTCATCAAAACATTAAGCAATCAAATATGGAAATATAGAAGTAACCCATCAAAACATATTTTTTCTTATTTTTGGTAGAGACCCATCAAAACAATGAAACACGTTAATATGGTAACACCATTGGTAGTGGTTAACCGTCAATTTTTTGGTTCTTAACCCAATCGAATTGAGAAAATGAACTATAAAACCACAACAGGATAGTTTTTATACGATGCAGTTTGATTCGATCATAATCGGTTGGTTTCAATTTTGATAAACAGTTTCGATTACATTTTGACACACTTACCCATAAGTTTATAGCAAAAGTATCCAGTTTAAGAGGTATTGAGTTATAATATTGCTAACCACCCTCTCCCATGGTTATAGGTAGGGGTGTCAATCCCAAGCCCGCTTCAATTTGATCGATTGGACTCAACCCTTTAAAGCCCAGTCCGGCCTGCCCTGATTATTAAATGTGTCGGGTTTAGGCCTGACTCATTTATGAACAGGTAGTCAAAGGTGCAAGTGGTAAGCCTGATGGGCACTTGATGACCTGGCCCGTTTACAAGCCCAACGTTGCCCGACACGTTTAGCACGTGCTTTTTTTTTTAATATGTATATTTTTTGATAGAATAGAATACATGTTGATATTTTTATCAGAGCATTGATTAGGCCATTCCAACCATATAGTTGAAGGCTTTTCTTTTCTTTTTTTTTTTTTAATCCAATGCCTTCCCTTCTTGGATTTATGATTTGGTTCAACTTCAATGATACCATTTATTTTTTGTTGATGAAGATTTGCATTAATTAAAAATGAAAAAATATGTATATATCATAAAGCTCGCCATGTGGGATTTTGTAAAGGGAACTGAAAAAAAAAATTTTGAAAAAACAAAAACCAATTGAATGTTTGGTCGAAAGTAAAGATGATGCAAGAAACTTGTAGAAATTTTTACAAAAAATAAAGAAAAAAAATCACAATCATCAATGGATAAAAAAAAATATTTGAAATTTCACAACATAGATGAAGTTGGAGCTGAAAATTTTTCAGTTAAATTTTCTACAAAAAGGAAATAATCATTTTTTAAGTGTTTGCCAACAAGGTAAAATAATATTTTGGGTCGACAAAAATTTGTATTTCAACATAACCCCTTGAAATTAATTGTCAATGTACATGTGTTTATCTCATTTCATGTTATTCTGTTAACATTAAGCAAACCTTGCACCCCCAACAAGAAGAAGAAGAGTCAAGGAGGTGGGAGCAACCAGAAGCTTCAGTTTAGAATCTTCACCACCTCCACCCTGAAAAGCCCATAAGCCCTTTCCCCGGTCCCCAGCTTTTCTTGGCTTAAAGATTTCAAACCAACTCATACGGTAGGTTCCCATCTATGCATCTTATGCTATGTTTGGAAGCTAAGACAAGAAAAGAAGAGAAAAAATTCAAAAAAAAATTGAATTCGAAGAGACAAAAAATCATTATGTAGTCATTATTTTTATCTTATTATTTCTGTTGTACTATTTTCTTCTTTTGGTTGCCAAACATAGCCTTAGGATCTGGCTTATGGAAATCCAACTCATATGGCAAGTACAAGCATGACAAGAACTCATGTATGGAGCTAACAAGCTCTTGTAAGTTTCATTATCCTTCCAATCCAAGCTGCACATGGTCAAACTGAAACCCACACAAAACACCACAATTTTCCACTGCCATCAGACAATTGGACCACTACCACCCGAATCAGATCAGTTTCAGGCTTTCGGCGAATGGAAGGGGAAAGGTATGTTACGTTATCGTCACTATTAGACAGTCTTTGACCTGGAAAAAAGGCATAGTAGGACCACCCCTCACATGGTGAAACTCAAACACCACAAAAAGAGTGAGACCCAGTCTCACTTTACGAATTTCGTATTCAGCTTTTGTTGTTTTCAAAATTTTGACATTAGCCTGTGTTGTCACCATCCCATCACCCCCCAAAAGGCCTAACCCCATCTTCAATATCTGAACCTGTCACACCCACAACCACAAAAAGGTCTCAAGGCCACAGAAACACACCCCCAAAACCAGCCCCTACAAGTTGGTAGGCAAGCCCAAGCCCCTACCGACATATTAGGAAAGACCAAAGCCAAATGAGAATTGGTACAATACCAACACCTAAGGAGAATGAATCTAAGAGGAATAAGTTGATAGTAATCAAATTAGACATGTGACTAATAGGCCAAAACTAAAGAGTTTGGATGTAACATCAAGAACCATAGTTGGACGATGTTCTGTCAATTCTCCCCAGAAGACCATACAACCACCTAACAATCATTTGCAAAATCATTTCAATCCAGAGAAGAGGCCAAAAATTATATATATGAAAACAAATCATTCACCCACTCACAATTTGGAAGGTCATTGCCATATCACCAAAACCTCCTGTGCAATGGGTCTGGCTCCTCTCATGTTTTTAGCTTTACAGGATCTCCTGTTTAAGATCTGCAGGTGCCGACACATCCTTCTTATTCCCCTTTAAATGGTTAACTTAAAACAACCCTTTTCACTCTCTCGTCTCTCACATGAGAAATCTTGGTCACAAAAAAATGCAAGATAACCACGCAAATAGCTGAACTTCATAAACATCAGTTACTACAATATGTGTTGAAGGTACTTTGATCTTATACGTGGAAAGTTTGATCGAATGTTATACTTACAGAAAGTAGCTTATATATAACCATCAAGGAGACTTACTCCTAACCTGTTCCACTCGCAGTGAAGGCTTAGGAGGGCTAATGGTAGAGTAGGACTAACAGAAACTGGTAAAACTTGCCCACCACTTTCTAAACTTTTTATCTGAGTTCATCAGTAATCAATAGACCCCACGGATGTAATCCCAGTGCTGAGGTTTCTTGAGTCCTTCCGGCTCACATAGTCATCACAGCTGCTACTAGAGAGCCTCTGGATTGGGACCGAGTTCAGAAGCTCCTCCCTACCCTGTTGGCCCATCTGCTGCATTTCCTGAGCTGAGAGTATCTTAATACACCACACATTGTTGACAAACTCCCTGGAAGCATAGTATAAATGCATAAAAGTCAATCATGTGCCAGAAACATCAAAGGATAACAAATTGCTACGACGATAAAACCATAAGCAAGTTATATTATCCCCAGAGATGAGAAGTGATCCTACATACCACGCAGATAAAATACACATCTAAAGAAAATTCAAATAATACTTCAGCATCAACAGCTCAAAACTGCAGAAGAGAAGGAATCTAATTCATCGGTACTCAAAAGGGTCTCATGTTTCATAGGTGTGAGGTTCATTTTTCATCATGTGGATGGAATTTGGAAATGACTACAACTACTGACAATCCCAATGTCAGACCAGGACGCATTGGAATCAAAATTTGCGAGTTTGAAATTTATAGCAATACCAGTGTCACCACAACCACCAATGAATTGCTTCTAGCCGTTCTACCCATCACATGCTTGCAGATAATAAAATAAAATGGTAAGAATGTCCATCCACAACTGAATGTGCATCCCTATCCAATGAGGCCAGACATTAAGAATCATCACATATATTGTTTGCTTCACGTACGGCTCAATTTTTTTTCCAGATAGGAATAATAGATGCAATAGTTCGACAAGTAGTTTCAGATACGTACCAGTCAAATCTTTGGAATATTGATTCTTTCAATAGCTTAAATCTACTAGAGAGTTATACTATCTGGAAAGGTCGGAACTTACTGCCAGGGATCATCACCGAGGAGAAGAACATCATTCTCCCGATCAACAAATACAAGCTGCCAGCCTGATCTCATAGGGTCCTCCAACTGGCCTTCAAGGCCAAACATGTGAGCGAGTTCACTTCGCAGCTCATGGTAGCTGCTGAACCTGGTGATGTCCAGCGACCGTCCGAAGGACCCTGACTTGTGAACCTATCAACAATTACAGTATCCAGATCAGTAAACTATCCACGTGTGAAAAAAAAAAAAAAAAAAATCATGTCTTACACATCACAATGAAACCAACATGAGGGTTGAAGGTACATAATAAAGTAACACAAATTATACCCACACTAATAAAAAGGAAGTACCGGCTGTCGTTTTACCATTGTAAACGACAAGAGAGTTAACCTCTCCACACGTCACAAAAATGGTCATATACATCTGATCAAACATATCCGAACCCACAGGTCCAACTAGGTACACCCTTGAAACCGACAGAACATAAACACCAAATTCTATTGTTTCGGAAGGAAAGCATAAAAATGTAGTATAATGAACTATCTAGGATTTGACAAATAGTATGTTAAGTGGTGAAACCTTCGCAAGCGCAGCATGTAAATATAATTTGAATTCCGAGAAACAGGAGGAGACCTTATGGATAGCCAACAGGCATGCTTATAAAACACAGACAAGTCCTCTCACCTTAACAAAGGTTCTGGTTGGGGGGTTCACTTGGCCCACATTTTCCGGAGACTGTAGAAAACTCGAGTCATCTAAGCAACTGGAAGTTGTCATAGCTGAACTAAGCGGAAAATCCGTGCTTGCAGCATTCATAAAATTAGAAGCACCATATGGCAGAGTCATTGAATCACTTTCACTGCCAACAGCTCGTAGGCTTGACATTCCATTTTGCATTAGAAGAGAGGAGGAATCAATATTGACTCCAAAAAGAAAATGGCTTTGGGGATCCGTACCATTTTCTTGGTCTACTGCACATTCTCTACCTGGAAAAGGTGGCAAAGAGACTGAATTTTGAGAAACATTAGTTTGCGGTGATAAGCAGAGCTGTTCAACCTGGGGCAGAACACATTTAGCTACTCCAGGAGAGAGAATAGGTTCAACTGCAACTCGCTTCGGCGTCCACACTGAAAAGGGCATAAGACCATTGCTTCTCGGCAAATTAAGCAGGTGAGATGTTTCATCATGGGAAAATGAACCCAAAAGACCGTGGAGGGGAGAAACACTGGATGTTGAGACAGGGATCCCACTGGAATTCGAAAAGTTTGGCTGCTCGCACAAAGAAGAGATGGTCTGTAGGGATGGAGGTTGAGAATGGGATGATGACACAAGCTGCGACAGTGCAGAGACAACATTAGGGTTCTGGGGATCAGAAAATTGCTGCTGCTGCTGCTGCTGTTGTTGCTGAGTGTGTGGCTGCTGTGGTTGCTGTTGATCATTAAATGTGTGACGATGCTGCAATTGTTGCTGAATAAGCTGTGCCTGTGCCTGTACCTGAGCCTGAGCCTGAGCCTGAGCCTGAGCCTGAGCCTGAGCCTGAGGATGATTTACTTGAACACTCTGAAGGAAGGCATGCTGAGATTGAGGTTCTTGCAACATCTGCCTCTGAACCAGAGCTCTGTTTGGTACACTCTGAGGTTGCTGGAATTGGAGAAGGGTTGGAGATGCCTGTTTAGAAGGATCCACAGCTCTCATTTCCTGAAGCGCTGCAGCAGCCATTGCTTGGTACATATCAGGTTGCAGGCCAAGCATGGAGGCATCTAACCTTGGCTGCATCCAAGGTGTAACCCCTAGTCCCTGAAAATTGAGGGATTGAATCCCCCTGTCTCCAACATCACCTCGAAGCCACAGAAGTGGAGAATTGATGCCCAAATCATCATCCTTGATGCCTATTACAAGAGAATGGGAAAAATTACAGATCAAAGAACACAATGTTGAGTTATAATTGATACAGTTACAGGAAGAGTTAGTTGCATTTCACACCTAAAACAAAGAAATAAACTTACCATGGAGGGAGGGTAGTCCTGGAGGCCATGGCCGCTTAAGTCTGAGGGGGAATGGTGATGGATACATAGGGAATGTTGTTAATGGTTCAATCTCCCACAAGGAAACCCTCGGCTGCCTCTCCCCTGCAGTGGATTCATCCCATCCAACCTGTATTGATGGAAGCAAAGATTAAATAAAAAAACTTAGTTACATTTTGAGGTCATCCACAAAATATCGTAGAAAAGTATTATCAGAAAAATCACCCAGAAGACCCCCATATACCTTTACTGAGCGCCAATGTGAGTTCGGCCAACGAGCAGGATCCAAGTCACATATGCCAGTAATCGTGCCCATATACCTGGCAGCAAACATAAATTGATGATTAGTTACCTGTTAAAACAGAGTTGAAACCAGCGAGGTGGTAGCCCAGTAACAAAAGAAATGGACAGGAGAGGATATAAACAGTAGGAAGAAATCAAATCCTGCCTATTGGATGATAGCAGCAGTCACTTAACAGCACATACCCATATACAGGGAGCAAACACAAATGGTATGGATGCCCCCTCTCTTTGTCCCCACACCATATGACCAAGTTCAACATGGTAGCTAAATAACTCCCTATGCACAACATTTAGACAACGTAACCTCTCACCAATGAGTTCATAAATTCACTGGCACTCCTTAAAAGGCCTCAAGGATTCTCTCTCCTCATCAGTGAGTAGTTCAGCACTTCTATCCAAGGATTAAAGTATCGGTATCGGTCGCCGTAAAGGTAGGCCAAAATTAAATTACGTATCGGAGGGTATCGTATCGTATCGAAGATATACTAAGATACGCTAAAGATACGCATATAAATGGATATGAAACATCTTTTTAAACACTTGTGCATAAAAAATTTGTTAAAAAAAGCTATTGATAACATGTATTATGCATAAACACTAAATTGAGGGTATCGCACTAAGAATTCAAGGTTTGTAGTTTTTCCATAAATGTAAAATCCTTATTCCCAACCTTGATTTCCACTTTAGTTAAAGAGAAATATGGCTGGCAACAAATTTAGAACAAAAACCTCTCAAAAAATCGTGTTTTCTGAAAAATACTCATCTTGGCCATTATATGACCGTAGCGCGCTGTACCGGTACATACTGAAACTCACTGATAATTACCGATCGATACTTACTGATACTCACCGATATGTACTGATCAATACATACCAATACTCACCGATACGTACTGATCAATACATACCAATACTCACCGATACGTACCGATACATACCAAAACATATATTTCACCTTGATTTTATATTTTACATAGAGTATCAGTATGTATCGATGGTGTATCGGTGCATATTGGTATGTATCGTAGCATATATATCGATACGAAAGAATTTTAAAAATTTTATGTATCGTATCGGTATGTATCGTATCGGTCGGCTAAATTTAAGATACGTATCAAAGGGTATCGTATCGGTATCGGAGATACTTTAAACCATGCTTCTATCCGAAAGAAAGTGACAGAACAGATGACCACATTCATAAAACGAAATGACCAATTTATTTTGGGCCTAGCAGATATCCCAGGTGTCAACACTAAAATGAGGTTTCCAACATCAAACCATGACAACCCCTCCACATTTCTGCACCTGTGCGCCCACCATAGAGCTGATTCAAAAAGTTCATATCCCCCCAATGCAATATAGATTAAGCATAGCAAGTTACTATCGACATTCACAAAGTGTGCCTTAGACCTACCGACGAACACTTGACTCTTCAGTCTCAAACAGCATCCGGAAGCGCATGCCAACAGAAACACGGGTATGATAGACTGCTTTAATGTACTTCACCAGAGGTATGACAAATTCTGATGGGCTAGCCCTGACAGCAAGATGGCACAACTGAGCAAAACCATAAAATAAAAATTAGAACTTTAAATTCCAATTTCTTCCTGAAAAGACTTCTACCTTGGGTTGTAAAATATAGTGAAGCGGCTATTTGTTGCAGCCGCATGAGCTGCTGCCGCGAGAAGCCCTATGTGCATGCTGTCACTTGAAAGAACAGACGAAGGCATCACAGTTTGTGGCCGATTAGCACGGCGGATTCCCAAAAGAAGCTGGTTCTTCTCATTCCTGATGGAAGCAGAATACTTTACAGTAAGCAGTGCAAGCTAATCAAAGATCATAAAACATATCATAGAATTGACTAATGACCGATGGGAAGTGGCTCTGCTCCTTGCCTATTACATACAAGTGGCATATGTGCATGGAGAATCTCAATTTCTACAGCTCCTCCACAGGGGGGGGGGGGACCCGGGGGGCTATCTAGCTCAAAATTCAACCCAGCATCGCATTGTAATAAATAGAAGCTCTTGTTTTGACTGTCAAAGTAGATGTCTAACCCTTAAAGTCATCTAATCTAGTGAATTTTCCCAAAATTCATGCAAACACACCACATGCACATCACAGACACAGCCCCATCCCACCACTGTTCATCTTGATTCAGGTAATCACTAATAAGAAGAAACAATGGACAAGCAATAGGGAACTTCACTACTGATACCAGATGAAAAGGACGGAGTCTCCAGCAACAAGTCTTTTTGCACTTACAAACACACTCCATCCAGTCGTAAGAAGATGCCTCTTTGGCTGACCTGCAAGTAAAATATCATACTGTGTATATCATATAAAGCAACATACTTTTTTGACAAGCCAAATATCAGAAAACTAACCACGAAATATATGCCTGAATTTCCATTCATTGTCATGAAGGTCTCTTGCAATCAATTCTTGAGCTGGAGGCTGCTGTGAGAAGTCCTAAAGAAATAGCACAATCAAAGATATGATTGCACTACTTGAGATTAACCCAAGGGATACAACAAATCGAAAACAACAGATTGAAGGGTTAACTTACTAATGGAGGAAAAACTTTTTCTGCTGCCCGGCGAGGCACTGAGAATCCTCCATGAGTACTAGTGTCACTTGCAGTCAATGTCTTACAGAAATAGTTGGTTGGCTGCTTACTGGGGGAACCCAACTCTGCGGGCAGGTAAGGGTCTTTTTGCTCTTGCTGGTTTTTTTTTTTGGGTGGGGGGGGGGGGGGGGGACACTTTGGTTAGGAAGTCAACAAAATTACAAAACTACATGAACGCAAATCCATAAACTGCAAGAGGTGATGTAGACTACCGGACTCAATGGTTGCAAGGTCATCTGTGCATAGACTTCATCCGTCTCCAAGTCTGCCTGCAGTTCAATAGAATTCAAAACTTAGGAACAACCTGTAAGAATATTCAGAATCATACGTAATAAGTCCCACGAAAGAAAAAAAAAAAAAATGAACCTTACATGCATGGTCACATTGTGAAGCTGACAGATCAACTGCGGTGGTAAGTTTGGGTAATTAGGTATATGGGCATCCACCTCTTTGTTGGTAGAAGCAGCAACCTGCATGGGAAACATTAAGGATATCCAGTCTAGATGACCACTCAAAACAGATGCAAAGATAGCACGTTCAACAAATATTTGACACCAGCTTGGGTAGCTAAATCCAGGACAGAGAACCAACAGCTCCCAAATAAAGGACAATATGAAAGCAATAGCTTTTAAATGTGCCAAAACCATAAACCACAAAAATATGTAGCATGGGACAGGGAACAATCTCAGAA
Source organism: Macadamia integrifolia (assembly GCF_013358625.1). Classification (NCBI taxonomy): domain Eukaryota; kingdom Viridiplantae; phylum Streptophyta; class Magnoliopsida; order Proteales; family Proteaceae; genus Macadamia; species Macadamia integrifolia. The sequence continues at coordinate 240,020 of NW_024870524.1, read as the reverse complement.
TAGCTGGAAGCAGATTAGAAAATGACTTGCCACATAAGACAATACAGAAGCACATGCACAGATAAATAAATATAAGCAAGCAACTACAGAAGATAAATTTGCAAAAACAATTTAAATAGCAAAGATGAGCTTCAACTATTTTGAGCAAAGGTGAAAAGCTATTTCCTCCCTTCCCATGCAAAGATTAAAAGTTAAATTTCTATTCCCCATACTTGCTTTGTGGGGACGAACATTAACCTTCTACCGACGTAAGAAGACTATCGGTACACAAATCAGGACTGAAGAATACAATGGCTGGACTAAAAAAATTCATTCCCATATTCAGGAGAAATATTATAAAGCTCATTGAATCTGAAAGAGAGAAAAATACATTTCCATGCCTTCCACAAACAGACAGCCATTGCTGGGACTGCAAGTAGTGGCTGTGGTGGGTTCCGCACAGCAGCCACCACCCATGAACCAAATGAAATCTGAGTTAGGACTTCCTTTCAGATCTGGAAAACTCAGTTGTTGCTCTCAATGTGCTAAGAAATCTCTTCGACACTTAAGATATCAGATCATCACTTGAAGTGTTTAGTCAGAAACCACTTCTCAAATTTGAAACAGTTAAAAGTTCATGCCCTCAAAGTTCTTGATTTTTTTTTTTTGGTGGAGGGGGGGTGGGTTGTCGGACTGAATGTAGCCAGCAGTCAAATGGAGCACTTTGATCATAAGTCGGTAAATACGGAACAAGAATTAATGATCTAACCAGACTCCATAACTAAACATGACTACATAGAAGAACAATAATAGGGAATACATATAGGAAAAGAACTTCACTATGCAAAAAAGCACACACACAGTTCACCTTTTCTCCTTAGCAGCAAAACATATACAAAAACTTCAGTCCAAGTAGATGGCAGCCCAGAAAGAAAGTGACAATCCTTTTTATTTTTTGGATAGATAACCCTGGAGAAAAGTTGAACTCATCCTTTTTTTTTTTTCCCGGTGGGGTTTTGT
>NW_024870524.1:204581-238988 GCF_013358625.1 Macadamia integrifolia | reverse complement strand
GGGGGGGGGGGGGATAGATAACCCCAAAGGAGAGTTGAACTCCTGACCTCTTGATTGTGAGGTGTTGGTCTGTACCAACTGAGCTACACCCTTGAGGTTAATTGACAATCCTTGTTCCTTCAGTAACATATGAACTAACTTCAGCATATGTTTACTTGCTCATACCACATGGGATATGCTATGGTTTAGTGTATCACATTTAGTAAATTCAAATTAATGTAGACAGACCTGCTCGCTGTGACCCTGAGGGAAGTAGACCACGCGGCTCCCAACAGCAGGTAGAGAAACAAGAGGGCCCGCACATGCATGCCATAGCTCAGAATTCAAGCATCTTCTTTCCCCTGCAACATGTTCCACCAACCATAGTTTAGGAAAAGAACGGGGTTCTATAAATCAAATGACCCCATGACACTAAACACTAAAGACCGGTCCTCCATCGGCCCTTCTCTACTCTTTTGTCAAAAGAATGCATACCATAGCTTTCTCTCATCAAAAACATTTAAAGAATGCAAAAACAGCAGCAAGAACGGAGGAATTTCAAGAAAATGATAATCTAAGCTAGTTAGCTACGCACAGTTCAAATCCCCAAATCTCTGAACAAGATTGACTCATCCAGGATCCTCTCTTCAAATATATCGAAAGGAATGCTAACACAATGGCATGAAAAGGGAGTACTTCAGGAGAAAGGTCATCTAGCAAGTTAGCTACAGATAGCTCAAACCCAAAAAACAACGAAGAAAGCTGACTACAAGATCCTACACATTAATTATCCGCTTCAACCCTAACAGTAAGGGCATATTGTTACATCAGAACACTGAAGCAGGATAGGTGGAAATTCACATGAAAGGTTACACAAATTCGAAAAGAAGGGAAACATTGAAAGTCGATAGCGACGTAAGCTCACCTTCTTGGGCCTGATGGGTGAAACCGGAAGAGGAGAGCCTCATTCTCCAGATTCAGAACGACTTTCAAGGAGTTACCAGACGACCCACACAAGACCCAAAACTGAAGCTAATCTTCAGAAACGAGCAAAACCTTTTTCCAAAAGATGCCCTTTCCGGCAAACAACCACTTCCTTCACTCGCTTCTTGCCCCAAACAACCATACCTCCACTCCACCTCTTGCTCAACCCCAATGGCCAATCAATAATTGACCTGAACTTATCAGTCGCGCTGTTCAATGTCTTCTTCCAAGCACCACACAGCCTCAACTATCCACCAGAAATATTAAACGATAAATCAGATATAAGCTTCAAAACCTTCATCGGCAGCTGAAACCAAACCTCCCCCCACCCCCAAACCTTCATTCAAAACAGGTTCCACAACAGGAAGTTATTCTTTTCAGCCTAATCCAGTCCAAGATCCTCACCAATCGAACCCCTTACGCTCCAATCACCAATCACTCAACTTTCACATCCACAAACCAGTGAAGCCACACATTGCGAGCTCACACCAGAGCTCCTAGGGTTTCCCACACTACAAAACAAGCAGAACACGTATACCAAACTGCAAAAAACGACGAAACCACTAGATCTCAGCTACCTGAAACAGCAAAAACCCCACCATTTCGAGAATAAAAACAAAGACAGAACAAACCAGAAACCCTAACCTGAAGTCCTGAACTTTCAATACACCGAATACTCGACTTTAATTTGCAGGTAACTCCAGATCACCGCCTCCGATACACAAAAACAGCTTCAGATTCCACAATTCCAGCCGCGAAACTAGCATTTCTTAGAAGGATTTTTACTTTTACTTCACAACAACTACTCACATCATTGCTTGGACTCTCCCCAAATCGAATTTGCAGAGACGTTTCTGTGAGACGATCCAAGGCTCAAAATCTGTAGAATCACACTTTACAGTTGCTTTTCTGACTTTCTCTCTCTCCCTCTCTCTCTCTCTAGCTTCGTGTTTCCCCAAGTTAGATAGCTACTGTTTCTGGTTCTGCTCTCTCCCTCTTCTCCCTTCTCTCTTCTCTCTTCTCTCCCTATAATCAATCAATACAACCGCCATTATTTTCCTGTCCCATTTTATATGGAAAGAGAAAAACGTAAGAATTTCTTTTCTTTTTATTTTAAATGAAACTCTCATATTTTACGTAACGAGGTCTGAATGTCCGATTCGGACATGGGTATTTTTTTTTTTACGATAATACCCTTGAATTTGGTCTTTTTTTACAGAGACTTGCCACCAATGAGTTGTCAGATAGCTGTGAGCATTGATTGGAGTGCAAGTGCATGGTTTGGAGAGTGGAGAGTACGTGTGCTAGTTTGGTCAGCTTTGACCTAAACCCTTCAAGGCTCTGTTTGGATAATAAGTTCTCCTAGCAATTTTATGATTTGTTCCACAAAATTCACACCAATGAGCTTTTGTGGATAATCAATGGATTCAATTGTGTGGATGTTCCAAACACGCCCTACTTGACTTTTCAGTATAGATTTATATTGTTCCTTGTTCCTTCTCATTTTCTTTTATGAGTGAAACCCATTTTTGGTGTGGATGAGCTTGGATTTAATGATATATTAAATGAATACTCTTCGTACTAATATGCTTTTAAATCTTCTTTACCATATAAATAATGACCAAATTAATTTAACCTTTTTTTATAATAAGTTGTGTACCAACTACCAAATACAATATGTGATTGGATGTTATAGAGATATTGTGATGTACTATGAGGACATACATTAATGTTGAACTTGTAGCATAATCAAAATAATATTCGTTTAATGCTTAAATTAATTAGTATAAATGATTAATAGACTTACATAATTATCAATGCAAATAATATATGTTGTATTTAATAATCATAGTTGAAAATTAGGTTTTGACTTGTGCGAGTTCTTAACATAGGAACAAAAAATAAAAAAGCAAAAAAGGCTTGCGCAAGTCACTCGGGTCAATTCAAAAAAACATGAAGCCTGTCAAGAGTTATAAAGACCATAAGTTTACTCTACAACTATTTACCCAGAAAAAAAAAAATTCTCTACACCTAAAAAGACCTAAGAATTTTTTGTTCGTTATCAACAATATTAGCTTATTTTCTTTCTTATTTGTAAAACAACCATAGCTTCAGTCCCTCGTCATCCTCACTTGGAGAAGAAGAAGAAGGAAAATATTATGTAAAAAAAAATTATAATTCATCTTGACTAAGATTAACTCACTAAATCACCAGGATTTGAAAAGGGCGAACTGAGCCCAAAAAACCTGGTTTTCCCAATCGTCATCACCATTGATGCATAGTTATAGAATTATTACTTAATAATTTTCTTACTTATTTTAAATATATACATGCATTGCTATCAATGGAATTCTCTTCTTTAATTAGTTGATTTTGTACTTGTAGTACTAGTCTTGTGTTCAAATTTGATGACAAGAGACAAATTGAAGGTAGAGAAGATTCTTTATCCTAAACTTTTGCTCATATTACATTAATAATCTCTTTCTTTTAGTCAGCGTAGCTTTATTTCATATGCAATTATCGCATCAAAATATTTTCTTAAGAATAGAAAATCTAAAAACTATTTCCTATTTTCACCATTTTTTCCCAACATTTTATTCTTGTTTCAAAATAGTTTTCAAGAAACCATACTAACAAATCTAGTTCTTGAATTAAGATTGGGCATCAAAACAGAGAAGACAAGTTCTTTATTATAGTTTTCTTTATCTCCACCTTTGACATTGCTATCAACAAAGGGAGCAAATAAATTAAACAATCTAAACTTTAAGAGATCCAAAGATCAACAATCAAATCGACACCTTGATCACATATGAGCATCCCAAGATATGTCTTCGTTACATATTTCAAATGGCAATCCCCAAATAGGAATTCCTTAATTTGCGCAGCTTCGTTTTAGAGAGAATCTGTCACTAAATTCACTTATCTATAATAATGATTATCCTCCAATTCATAGAGAAAATGAAAGATTTTACATAGAGCTATTTTTGAAGGAAAACCCAAGAAAAATATCTACTATAAAGACAGAGGACAACCAATAGGGAATGAATTATGAAAACAAGACAAATCCATGATAAAAACAACCCAAAGATATGTATTATAATAATAAAAAGATAGTCTACTTTATCAAGTTTTCAAAATCTTTTCTTTGAAGAACTTATGCTACTTCAAATCAGATTATATTGCAGAATATGTAATTCTTGAAATCAATTCCAATCAATTAATGTAATTTCATTTTAAAAACATGGTTTCCAGCACCCAAACCTATTTGTGGATCCTATATACCTTTACCTATTGTCACGTGGCAAATAAAATAAGACTTAAACTTTGTGGACATATGCACCCAAGGTACCCTAATCATGTATAAAAGTTTAATTTAAATAGAGTTAACCAAGTAGTAAAATAGAAAAATAAAATTCAAAACCATGGAAGGAGTGCACAGTAGTGGTTGGAGTACCGTAAACATGCATGTACATGCATGGGATGCATGCCAAAATAGATGACGATATTTGATTGAATTAGGTTTTGAAATTAGAAAACTAAGGAAGTCCATATACTATCAATCAAACAATTAAAATTTTCTCCATCAACATTTCACATGACATGATGAGGATGAGTCACTTTAATAAGCTTATCAAAGTGAAGTGCGTGAACAAGTTCTTCCCATATACAATAATTATTCTGAATTTTTAAACCAATTTAATGTCATTATCAATTTAAACAACTAACAAAACATTAATTATAAGGATTTGTTCTCTTTTTTAGCAACCTTGGATGATTTGTATCATCATACAAAAGAAAAAACAATTTCAGATCCACTGAAAATGTTCTCTTTTTTAACTTTCAATTTTTACTTTGCTTCACTGAAAATGTGTCAAATAAGGTTGATTTGAGAAATCCAACCATAATCTTGGGTAATGTAGTGGTTTGGATACTAGGAAAATTCCTCATTGAATTCGGCTGAACGCTTCTTAACATGGATTAATTTTTTGGTTTCATTAATTGTTAAGAAAAAATGTCAACCTCAACAATGCATAATCTAGTTGAGTTAGGGTAGGATTGGTGGATCAAGTGAATCAAGTCAAGAAATGTCGCTCAATATTTTGTATATGAATATAAAAGAGAAGCTCAATAAGTTTCATTTGTTTACTTATTTTTCGTGGGGGTATATATTTACTTCATATGTAAAAGAACAAAAATGTGTAAATTATTCTCATGGTTTAAAGTATCTCTGATACCGATACGATACCCTCTGATACGTATCTTAAATTTAACTGACCGATACGATACACACCGATATGATACATGAAATTTTTAAAATTATTTCGTATCGATATATATCCTATGATACACATCGATATGCACCAATACACTATCGATACGTATTGATACTCTATGAAAAATATAAAATCAATGTGAAATATATGTTTCGGTATGTATCAGTACGTATCGGTGAGTATTTGTATGTATCGATCGGTACGTATCGATGAGTATCAATACGTATCGGTGAGTATCGATATGTACCGATACAGTACGTTACGGTCATATAGTGGCCAAGATGAGTATTTTGTTCAGAAAACACGAATTTTTGAGGGGTTTTTGTTCCAAAGTTGCTGCCAGTCATATTTCTCTCTAACTAAAGTGGAAAACAAGGTTGGGAACAAGGATTTTACATTTATGGGACAACTACAAACCTTAAATTCTTAGTGCGATACTCTCAATTTAGTGTTTATGCATAATACATGTTATCAATAGTTTTTTTTAACAAAATTTTTATGCAAAAGTGTTTCATATCTATTTATGTGCTTATCTTTAGCGTATCTTAGTGTATCTCCGATACGATACGATACCCTCCTATACGTATTTTAATTTTGGTCGATCGATACGGTGACCGATACCGATACTTTAATCCTTGATTATTCTACTTAACAACTCCGTTAGACCTCTGCATAATCCATTATTCTCTTACTAATCACTAAGTTGACTAACATACTAATCAATCAAGTGTCACAAATCGAAAAAGGAAGGGAAAAAAAGAGTCAATTATGCGTTGATAGTTCTATATAAAGAATATATATATATATATATATATGGAAAAAGAACCTTGCGAGTCTAGCGTAAACACTTAGACATAGTAGACACAAAATGACCATGCTGGCCCCCATTATGTGAGTTAAAGATGCTCCCGCCCGTTTTGCCATTGGCGCGCACGTTTAGAGTTTTCTCGCTAGACTAAAAGATAGATTTGTTTGATACTTTTAATGTTGCAATTTATTATTGATGCAAAAAATTTTAGACCTTGTATCGATGCAAAAGTATATCTATCTGTATTTTATTCTTCATAATTATATTCATCTCCAAACAATAGATCGAGAAGCAAAATTATTAAAATAAAAAAGAGGAGAGGAAATCCCAAAACTTTTTATATATTTATCTAACTACATTTGTAAGTTAAAACCAATAGCCTTCAAATTTCAAGTCATTTCAACAAAATGTAATCATATTGGTTGAATCATGAATTTTGAACATTGTTAAGTCACCTTTTAATATTTTGGTTTATTATTGTTAGGCCACCTTAATTTTAGTATATGATCAAATGGTTAGTAAAAAATAAGGCATTGATATGTAAGTTGAATCAATACTCAATTGATTGTAGTATTGAAAAACAACCATAAAGTCCACTATATGTGCTATGGCTGCTTTAAATGGCTTGGACGTTTTTCTAAATTTAGCTAAGTGGGAATCCAACGAATGGTGGCCATTAATTTGACATAGAACTAAGTAAAAGCTCATATCTTATGAGATTCATTGTTAATGATCTCTCTAGTGGAAGCCTTTATCCCACAAAGCCCAATAGATGAGCCAATGTAGTTGGTTGTTTCCTTCCATTATAGAAAGGGAATGGAGTCAAATCAACTCCAACTTGAAGATTGAAGCACATGAAACCCACCTCCAATATCTACTCGGCTTGACTGCCACTGAGAAAACCGGTTGACCCTAGTGGGCTTGCGTGGGACCGATGGATATACAACTTTGGCTAATATAAACTCATGGAGTGTTTTTTATGGGAGAATGCAGTTCTCCGCAAATATGAGGACCAATGGGAGGGTATAAAGAAATCTCTATAAAGGTGTTATTTTGCCTTTTATGGGAGGTAGAGTGGTCATTTCACCCTCATGTGTAGGAGGTGTTACTGTCAGACTCCTCCTACAAAAACCATTTTCTCTAAATTCATATAAATTCTTAGGGGAGGATTTACCTACACGGTCGTATAACCCTTGCACTAGTGCGAGGTCAATGAGGGAATATGCAAGGACATACAATAGGAGGGGTAGGACAGTCATTTTACCCCATTGTGTGTGGATGTAGGGAAACAGGATTGGCTAGTGTTCTTTTTCTTAAATTCATATAAAAAAAGGATAGTGAATTTTGTAAAGTCACAATAGTATAGACATTGATAAGGTCATGTTATTGAACCCTAATATCATTATTGATCAAACTTCTTCAAACAACCATGTAATATTGGGTTTTCTTGTCCACAAAATTCCGTCCTAACTGAATTATTATGTGACAAAAATGATAAATAATTTTAAATTAATTGTCACCAACATCTTGACAATAGGTTAAATCCATTAAAATTTATCCAGAAAAAAAAAGTTAGACCCATTAGAAAAAGTTAATGATCCATATGGTCCACTTGACACACAACCACAACGAGCCACCTTCTATGTGGATGTGTCTTGAAGTGGACATGAAAAAGGAGCTGACAAAAAACACCCATTTCCAAGAGTCCCTATTGTTGAAAACTAGAAGGTAATAGTGTAACCAAAATTCTTTTCACTTGTTTGCCATATCATTATTTTCATGCGGCAAGTTTTGACCTAATCCTTCTTGCCACACTCATAAAAAATTAGGTTTGCCACGCTGCTAGCATGCAATTTTTCTCTCACATGTTTTTCTTTTTCAATTTTCCATTGCCTGTTTTGAAAATATGGACCCCATGTACACCCATGTATAAACTAAGATGAAATAAGGTACTATGTAGTGTGTACATTAGCTTATATAACTCATAGATGGTGTCCTAAAAATGTATCCAATAAAAAATGTAGATGGGTTGGAATCTGAGATGCAATATGCCCGTTGCCTAGTTAACATTGACAGTATTAAAATGGCGTCTCTAAGACTCTAACTCCTACCTTCGTGGGTATGGAACTGTATTTTATAAGTTATTTTAAAGTGGGTTTCGTTTTAAATTCAATTATTGAGGTGTTACCGTTCAAATTTATTGTCAATCTAACTGTTATTCTAAAGATTAAGTTCATGCAATGTTAATTTTTTTTTGTTTTTTAAATATATTTATTGACATCCTTTAAGGTGTCAAATAATTTATAAGTTTTTATTTTGGGGGTTTCATTAATTCAAGACAAATGATGATAGAGTCAATTGAGATAGTATGACCATGTACAAAGGAGACCATTGGATGCCTCAGTAAGGAGGAGTGACTTGATTCAGTTGGAGAGTGCTACAAGAGATAGGGACAGGCCTAAATTGAATATAGAAGAAGTGATAAGAAAAAATATACATACAGTTGGGCTCGATTCGAGTATGACCACAGATAGAGTTTTGTGGAGGACAAGGAATCGTATAGCCGACCTCTTATAGGGGATGTTCTGGTGATACGCCTTTGACTACAGTTTTATTATTTTTCTCTTCATGTTAGGTCTCTTGTGTTGCATCTTTTTATCTTTTTTCATATCGGATTCATTTAACCAACCCCATTTAGTTTGGATAAAGTTATACTTGTTGTTGTATAATGTTTATAATTTTTTGTTTCAATGCAAATATATACTGTCATTTTAAAAATGTGCTTCAAAATGTGTAAGATAATGACAACTTTTGATATTTTCTTCGATACTATATAATAAAAATATTTTTAAGTAACATAAAATTAAAGAAATATTTAGTCTATACTCTATAACAAAATATTTTCAAGTAAAATTATATTTTAATATAAAATTTTACTAAGAAGCATATGAAGGGCTTGTTACCTTTTAATTTAGGGTGGGGGGGAGGTTGGAGTTTTCACACAAAAAAAATAAAAAAAATTCATTCACAATCAAAGGGCATATTGAAATGCCAACACGAATGTTTTTGTTCTTAGAGTTAAGACCCAAAGGATGCAATTTATTGAGCCTCATGGGGCAAAAACACTGATGTACAATTTGAAGCAAATCTTTATGAAACAAGGATATCCAAAGTCCTGGGAAGGGAAACCAACTGCCCATTTAGAAATAGAATGTGCAAATGATTCAACTTGATAACTAATTTAAAGTCTAAATAATTAAAAGCAATTCTGGGGGGACCATGAGTTCAAGAGCTCGTGCACCCTTCCCAATTGCATTATAATTAAAGATATGACTATATTTTTATTATGAAAAAAAATATGGATATGGGTAAGAGTACGTTAGGCTCATATAGATAGCTGGTCCTAGCTAGGGTCCCCTAAGACATTTTTATACTTAAAAAAAATTAAAAAATATATCGGTCAAACTTAAATATTATTGTTTAAATATTCTTAAGTAAATATTAAGCCTTCAAAAGAAGAAGTTAAAGAAATTACTTTAAACTAATACCAAAAGGAAATTTCTCTAGACTTGTATTTTTGTAACCAATGAATTTATGAGTTATATTTATTCAATAGATATTTTGGGATCAAGCAGTGAATTGGTCATAATTAGTAAATACACGTATCCAAATGTTTCATTCAAAAAGGCATAATTTGGTGTATTAATCCAAAATGTTAATTAAATACGTGTATTTTAAAGGCAGTCAGTTGTATTATAGACATCTACTCAATAAAAGGTCAGGTTTAAAAAAAAAATTCCCATTCCTGACCTATGTTAAGGTTTAAAGTGGGAAAAAATAAAAATAAAAAAATAATATCCAAATCCTGATTTCCTACTTGTCTTCTATTTTACCCTAATCCTAAGAGAAAACATTTTCTTCTTCAGTAGGACTGTGGGAGGATGATTACAACGGCAAGAAAGGCAAATCTTCCTTGTCCTTCTTCTCTTTCTCTCTCCTCCCCTCCCCTCCCCAAGTGGTAATAATTGATTATGGAAAAGAATGATACTTCAGAGATGAGAGATGAAGATTTCAGATATAGATAGAAAGAGTTAAAGATTGATTTATTTAGAGAGAGAAAGAAGGGCTAAGGCCATAGCTCTCCTGAAAAATTGGTTTTTATCTATTTGTTGGAGATGGATTTTCTTTATTTTTTATTTTTTATTGGCGTAAACTTTGTACATAATCATAAGAAGGTCGAAGCGATTTGCCTTCAGTATTTATAATAATTGAATTGTAGAGATGATCGGATATGTGTGTTTGGGTTCCTGCAAAAATGATCTCCTTTCAATTACTTTAAAATGATAATTGAAAATAATTTAGAAATTGAAGTTTGGGATGGATCTGATTGATCACTTCTATTTTTATTTGTTCTGTTTTACATCTTTTTTTATCTTCTATTAGAGATTCCATTCACAAGATGAATTAAAGGTGTATATTAATGAACTCGGTCCTACTTACAGTGTTTTTATTTTAGTTCATCTATGCTAATCAAGCAATGCTATTATTCAGAACCTAAATTTAAGAAATTCAAAAGAATGAGAAATGATTTCAAATTGAATAGATTGGATTTAAGTGACCATATAAGTATGAAAGATTAGAATTTAGTTGTAAATACCCAGTTTTAGTTCATTCTTAATACGTATTTTTACAAAACAATCGTGTTAAATACATATCATATCATTGTCGTACATATTTTATTGCATCAAATATTTTAAAAATATTATTACCGTATGGGCCATTTAATTACCATACGACATATCTGTTCCCATTTTTTGCCTTGCCTAACTTATAAACTATGGAATTGATTGCCAATAATATATATATAAAAAAAAAATAAAAAAAAATAAAAAAACAAATCCCCAATTTCCTCCCTCTCTATTTCTCCTTCCCCTTCCCTCTGGCCTCTCTCTCTCCTCTCCCTCTGCTCTCTTTCTCCCAGACCGCACCCCCAGCCAAGCAACCACCTTTGCCTTCAAACACGAACCGACTCCGCCAATTTGTATAAACATCTTCTTACCTAAAAAAGAAAAAAAAAATTTGTAAAATATGTCAATGTTTTATATGTACTGATGATATGTATTCCTTAATCTAGAAGGCAAATTATTTAGATATTTTCTATGGTATTTTACTAATCAAATCTTACCATGTGGTCATATGATACGAAGGCATTTTAGTCATTTGATCCATTTTTCTCTTTCAACCTTCCCAAGTCTAACCTCTAATATGACTCTAATCTAATTAGCTCTGACCTAGATCTAGTCGCAGCCATCAGATTATGATATCTAAAATAAACTATACAAAATCCAATATGTGCCATGTCATTTGAAGTGGATAAGAAGAGAAAGCGCCACTTGATGTGGTGGTGATTGTCGATTACAGATAAGTGCTGACCTAAGTCCTAGGAGGTGTCGTTTTTTCAACTCTCACTAACATATGCTTGACATCCTGATAGGTCTCTCTCTCTCTCTCTCTCTCTTATCCCCATCTTTCGACCCCACCTTTTAGTGGTAGCTTGAAAATGATGGAAAAGAACAATACCAGCAACAAGGGTGTCTTCGACCATCCTCATTCCTCAATTTATTGCCACATGGCATCATGGGATTGTACTTTATATTTAAGAGAGATGGTGAGTTCCATTGATAAATGACTCGCCCTTTTCCATCATATTTTCGATGGAAATTATACACCATTATTTGGTGACTGCAGAAACTTATGATGTCTTCTATAAATAAAAAAATTACTTTCAAAATTTTTTGAGAAAAAAATCGCTTTCATTAATTAAATTCAGTTCTTTAATCTCATGTGCACGGAGTCCTTTGGGTTATGTTTGGATGCCAAAAACAAAAAAAGAAAAAACTCAATTTGATCAAAAAATAGATACATAACTCACTTATTATCATGATTTTTATTTTATTATAATTTTTCTTTTTTCCCTTAGCATCCAAACAGAGGCTTAATCCATCAATCATATATGGAAGGAATGGAAATTAAAAAAACATATTTTATAAAAAGGAAAAAAAAATTTCTCGTTGGGGCTCACACTCCACACTGTTACTTCCCCTCACCTGGGGCTGGTTTGAACCTCTGATAGGACCACTTTGACCATCTTAAACTCCCACTGTAGACTGGCTGGCTTACCTGAACGCCACCACACCACCTTCATAGCTAGGTCAGAAGACAAAACTGACAAAACTTTTCAGTCCCAGCTGCTCCAGCCTTCTAGGTTCCAGGTCGACCACATGCACACGCTTACACTCTGTACCCCATTAATCTACTATTCATCAACCTCTTCAAAATCATTTTTGGAAAACTATATGGTTTTAACCTTTTAGGTATCCATCTCGGATCGGCTTAATTATTTGGCCGATTCTTTTTTTTTTTTGATAAAATATTTGGCCGATTCATATCGGTTGTAAGTGATGATCAGGGATTTACTAATTGGTATTAGATATGGTATCGTTCTAGTCTAGGTAGATACCGAATGGATTTTCCATGGTAAATTAAAGGCGTTTCAAATTAGCTATTTTTAATTGTAAAGACAATTGAAGGGGAGGGAAGTGAAATTTTCATACTTAAATATATGTAATCATAACTCATGTGACATTAACTTCCAATCATTATGCAAAACCTTTTGTTATAATATGTAAAATAAAAATTACATGTAAAATATATTACTAAATTTCTTCTAGGACCATACGTTACAACCACTTGCACAGTAGTTCACGAGAGAAGGGCGCCGTTGAACGAAAGCGGGTGTGGCGGTCCATGACCCCTGGATGCCAGAAGGCATCCTTGGGGTGATCTCGTAGTTCCTACGAGGTGGAGATGATGGAGTCAGTCCATAGATTTTCCTTCATTTTGCCGCAATTGCTCAAAGGGTTGGATTTGTGTTTTGTCTCCAATCTTCGCCTAATCTTAAAACCTTCACTATAGAAAAGGGAACAAGCACCTTTTTCTGCTGCTTCCCCCCCCCCCATATGTAGATCTTCCTAAAAGTGAGAACACTGCTGCCCAACTTATAACCTGTTACCCAACTTATAACCTGATCACTCTCCGGCTTCATCCTAGTGGCAGTATTCATATATGGATCACTCCTGCATTCTCCCCATGGGATAATAGTTATAAACATATCTTCTTAAAATATGAAAATTTTACTTTTCTCCCCTCTAAATTTCCATTACATTCAAATAGATCTTAAATAAAACAAAATTTATGTCATCAATTACAACTTGACTTGTTCAGTTACTTAACGTCCTACTATAGCTAACCTAATAGCTATCGAGGTGCCATAACCATCATTACAATTTATATTAAATTTCATACAAGTCATAATAAACGATATGGATAACAAATTACCAAAAAAAGCCATCCAGCTTGATGTATCCTTCTATCAAAGCTTGTCGCAGTCCCGCAAGATCTTTCAAGCCTTGGGTGCTACCAATTATATTGCACCAAGTCCGTAATTCAAAGCAGGATAGTGAAATTTAGGACCTGTTTGATTTTGTTTTTGTTGTTTCTGTGTCTCGAAACAACAGAAATGGAATTTATACTAAGAAACAATTTTGAAATTGTAAAAAAGTGTTTGAATTTTCTATTTCTAGAAACGTTTTCAACAATGCGGTAGGGAGTGCTTTCAGGTTCAGGACATGAGTAAAGACATGACGTTACAGGTATTGCAACTCACTAGTGAAGACACGATGTTGGAGTTGCAGGTATGCTTCATGGAGATGAGCTTTAGAAAGATGAAAACAGTTCAAAACTATGAGTTTTGCAGAACCAAGTTGAAGTCGTCGCTTCTGGATAGCGAGAAATTTCAACAGTGGGTTGGGGTTGGGGTAGGTCGAGTGAAGTATCAGATTTTTCATAATTTTTGTCCCTCTCACTTGTTTCTAGAAAAAGAAAAATAAGTTTGACTTATTTATCCATTCATGTTTCTAAACACAGAAATAACCATAAATTTCTATTTCGAAAAACAAGTGAAACAAGATAGAAAAATCAAACAACTTTTTGGGTGTTTTTCCATTTTTTAGCAGAAAAAATGAAAAAACACATTTCTGAAAACAAAATCAAACAGACCTTAAAATGAAAGGGAACTACAAAAATCCAACCACTATGAAAACCATATGAATTAAAACAACCATATATATAAACTTGATTCGAATTTAAATTTTTACGATCATATAAAACTCTCTCTCTCTCTTAAACTAGGTATATATTATCATTGATAGCTTGAAAACCTCATTCTACCAACCCATATCTCGCATATAAACTGGATTTATAAATGATAGTTGACAACCTGACAGCCTCATTCAACCAACCTATGTATCAAGTCATTTGGCAGAACTTAAAATGGTTATTGCTTAGTTGCGTAAGGGTCCACAAGACATGCGTTGTTGTACTATATGATTTGTAAGTAGTTTAGCTATTTTCCTCCCACTTTTGGTAATTTTTTTATTTAATTAAAAAAATAAGCAAAAATAATTCGTGGCTGCAAGAATTAATTAGTGCTTTCCAACCCATGATTTTTGTAATGAACTCCAGCCAACCCATCCCTGATTTAGGTTCCACCTTCAAACCACTAAGTACATGCACAACCACGTGCATCTTTTTGGTTAAATAATTTAAATATTTACGAATGTGTGCTATAGAATAGAGAATAATTACTTGTTATTTTTTAAAAATATTAAAAAAAAACTTAATTAAAATTTAGGCAAGAGATTGTTTCATGGTTGCATGATCTCTACATCAACACGAGGTCAATGAGAGTACACGTAAAAGCATCAACATCAATAGGATTTTGATTTAACGAGGATTGAAGTAATAATTTCGTGCGCCTTTGTGTTTGGGTGCAATGCCATGTGACAAGAAAATTTTCTTTTTCCCTTAAAATTTAGAAGAGGGTTCTTCATGATGACATCGGGGTGGGAAGAATCTCCTATGCCACACAAATTGTGACGTGGAGAATGTTATCACCCGTAAGTAACCTGCAGGATCAAAACACGAGAGAGAAAATAATAATAAGAGAAAAAGAAAGTGGCCTAGTCCTATGGCCATTGAGCCCAAGTTCAGGGGCACACAAAATTATGATCTCTCCTCTTGTGAAATAAAAAATTTCATTGATATTGATGTTTTTGTGTGTGCTTTCATTCCCCCTACATTAGTGCAGGGGCCACACGAAAAGACATCGATCTCTTGCCCTAATAATCAAAACCCCATTTTAAAGAATGATGGTATACAATTGACGTTGTGGGGAACTTCATCCCTTAAAAAATATATACAAAGGAGAGGAATCTCTAAGCAAGTAAGATACACTACACCTTCTCATATTTTTATATATCATTGTCTCTCTCTTTTCCCAATATATAAAGACAACTAAACACTTGAATGAAGTGATAAGAAGCTGAATCGTGAGGCCATAAAACCCTAAAATATTGCTATTGCACAGCAATGACTACCCCACTTAGAAAACTACGTATAATATAAATGAATAATGAAGGATTAAAGCCCATACATTGCACTTAGATTGTGGGGTCTCATGTGGGCTCTATAATATGGACAACCATTGGGGATAGACCCACCTTAGCTTCACCATATCTTGTTAGTTTTTGAAGTTTAGATTCATTGAATAATGGGTCATCTTCCAAATCTTTATCTTATGGAGGAGAAGAAATATTAAGTCAAAGAAAAAAAAAAAAGTTTTTAATAACACCGACGTGGTTTTAGCTCAATAAATTGCATATAAAAAACCTTGATATTTTTTGGACTTTACTCAAATGCTCAATTGGTTGATATAAGTCAGAGAAAGAGAGAGAGAGAGAGAGAGAGAGAGAGATTTTGGTCAAGAAACATGTACTTGATCTGGATCCTCTAAAAACATCTTTATTTCACAACAAAACTTAGTCCCCACTTCTCAGGTGTGTGTTTTTTTTATGTGAACAACTTGTATATAATCTCATTTTCTATAGAATAAATAAGGATTTTTAATAATTTATCCCAAAAAATTTTTTTTTTTTTGGTAGGCTTTTTATTTTATTTTATATGTTTGATAACATAAACCAGGTATGTTCATTACTATATATAGTTTTCCTTCACTTTGGAAATGCAAATCTCGTGCAAACTAGCACTACGATAGAGAACAATTTTATATATATCTATTGACATTCTATATATATATATAGAGAGAGAGAGAGAGAAAGAGAGAGAGAGAGAGTATCATAATATGCTTAAGAGATATATTTAGTGGGTCATGCACTTGCAAAACCAATAATCCCACACAGTATCCCTACAAAAAAAAAAAAAACTATGTAATATAGAGAACCACAAATTTTCCTTCCATTTATATCTATTACTTGGGGTGAAAATAAGCAAAAAGTAGTGAGTTGTGCCCTATCTGTCTTGACCCCTTTGTTTTTCCCTTGCGTAGTTTCTATAGTTTTTGTTTTCAGCCAAAACTGATACTTGTCTAAGCACCTTCGCTCTCCCCCTCCCTTCTTTTCTTTGGAGGTTTAGGATTCTATCACTCTTCATATTGGTTTCCAATAATTAAAAAATTTGTGTTCTTTCCCTTTTTCATGTAAAATCTCGCTAGTTACCGGAAAGAAAAGTTGAAGTTGATATTTTACTATTATATGTATTTTTTCCTTAGGGGAAGTGTTTCCAATAAGGGAGTGTGGCTTATGTACATATGTGAATTCCAATGAAAACATGCAAAGAAGCATAAAAAATGGAGTTATATTTAATTTCATGAGGGTGGGCTGATCATTTTTTCCCAAAGTATCTGAACGTAGGAGCCACTTTCTCCACATAAATTATTTTCCATTTTATTTTATTTTTCTTGCCAGTAAATTTTCATGGTAGACCCATTCATGAATCCAATTCTCTCAAACACAGATATGTGTCATTCTTAAGATAATTAAAAAAAAAAAGGACCCTTTAATGACACTGACATTAGAAGGTAGCTTAGAGAGAAAAAGTTTCGCAGTCGCAGCAACAATTATCTAATTCCTCCAAATTTATGTTGTGTTTGATATATATTCGTGTAATAGATTTTGGGTCTAGAATGCAAGTCTGAAACCCTTTTCTTCTATATTTTCTCACTTCAGAATGGGTTGTGAGAATGCATAACAAACACAACCTTAGATAAGTTGATTATTGATCAATTATTCATTGCAGCTGTATTAACTAGAGAAAGATAACCTACCTCTGTTCAGATCATCGTATCCAGATGCCATTGTCCAACTCAGTATACCCTGATCTCTGGCAAAGATTTAGGGTCTCCAACGAGCACAACAGCTGGGCGTAAACCATCACATTAATATAACTTTCCATTATCATCTTTCTTGTCCTACCAAATGTGCCTTCACTTTGATGCCAATGAAAGATACCAAGAAAAAGGACAAAATTAGCTACTATCAGGGTTGTAGCCATGTGGCAGCCAAAGAAGTGAAAATACTACCTAGGAAGGTATGTGTGAACCCTAGGAAGAAGTGAATTATTTCATTTCTTTGACTGCCAGCAATGGGTTATAGCCACTAAGCCAAGTGGCTGCAATTTGAGTAGCAGCCAAAATTTTTCTAAAGAAAAATTGATAAACCCATCTCTTTCCTTTCAAACGAAATGCGCAAACAGCTGCCTTTAGTATGGAAATTGCCTCCTTTATAATGATATGGAGGTGCAAGTATGGGTACAAACCAAAGATTTGGTGGCTCATTCAAATTGCTTCTAATTAGTGAAAATCTATGAGAGCTGAGGAACTGAGAAGTGGTATTTTTGTTAACATAGAAGGTTGTTAATGATTGTGAAAACACTTTCATTGTCCAAATGTATAATATGCCGAATTGGGCTTCAACCTGCTCTGATGTTAGGCCTGAGGCTTCACAATAGAAAGCTCAGCTTATGTTCAAAGTGGATTAATGTCTTAATCCATGAGATTAAATTAATTGAAAGCCTTTACCACCCCCAATTTATAAAATAATAGTAATGAATTTAGAGATCTTGAATGTCTTAAAAAAAGAATAAAAACTTCTCTCTTCTGTTTTCTCCTTGCCCCCATCCCCTTCCCATGCTACCTAGCCCCATATTTTGCCCTGTCAAAGGCTTTGTCCCCAATCAACTAAGGTTTCCTTTATTTTGTTTTGAGATACATATGTCGATGTTGTTGATAAAAAATCGACTTATGCCATTTTCTCATTGACACCCTTAAGGTATAAAATAATTCCAGCAGAGGGTGACGTTAGCATGTGCATCATGGATGATGTCATGATCATATTGACTTCTAGATTCTTATTGGTTTGTCCAATTTGAATAAGAGTTTTAACCATATTTGATTCAAGCCCGATTTTGACCTGGTTATATCTATGTTTTATTACCTGCATAACTTCGAGTAGATGGATTGGCCTTTTGTTAAGGTTCCATCATATTTTCAATATTATGTTGGATTACTAAATCATAACTCTTAGTAGACGTGTGGTCACCTAGATCAATCTGAAGTTGGACTATCAAATTTCTTGAAGTGTAACTACGTGTTCTACATCCGAGAGGAGTTCTCGGGGTTTGTCCGAGGTAACAATATCTTGGATTGTGTCCAGAAATTGTCCAACTTCAACTTCTTGTTGAAAACAAACCATATAATCAATATTTAAATTGGTACAAAACAATCTTCACCCATCAGTTACTTTAGTAGTAAATCTGATAGTAGCTTCTCAGGCTTTTTTTCTTAGTTGTAACCAGGCAGTTTTCCAAGTTTGTTTGTGATTACTGTCTTGGATAATTTGAAGAGAAACATCTTCTTCAATATATGGGGGGAGGGTGTCCAATATATAAATCTTGATTGGCTGTTGATGAGAACCCAAATTTGATAAGGTTGATAAAATCGTCCTCTTTTCTGCCAGCTCACGGAAGAGTAAATGTCAAAAACCAAACTAGAACAAAACTTCCAATGCTTGAAGGTATGATAAATCATAGTTTGATTCATCATGGGTAGATGATGCATAAATTCTGTGTTATCTAGTTGAAAAATAATTCTTCCGCAAAGTCCCCAATCGATAGTGTGTATATCCCAAGGGTTAGTGAAAGGGTAAAACAGAACTTTAAGATAATTGTCTTGAAAAAATAAAGCTTTCAATTATTTTTGTAACATTTGTTTGACATGAAATATATTATTTTTAACGATTTTTCGTTTGATGATTTTAAAACAGTCCTTTGGTAGATCCAAATAGCTCGTAAAAGAGTAGGAATAGGGAGGATCTAGGTCACCACGGTGGGTCTCCATTTAAATCGCAAATGCATAAATAGGAAATCGAACTTGGAATCATGCGCTTATCCACACAATCCCCAATTTGCCCTAACCATCTGGGGCAACCCACGGATGGGTTAAGCCAACCAATAAATAACCAAATCTATTGGATCAAAATCGAAACTAGAATAAACGAGATTTTGGCTTAATGTTTTGATTTCAGTTTAACCTAATACCAGATCAAAACATTTCAACGAGTTAAAACTAGACTGAATCAAACCAAATCAAACCAAATTAAACCGATCAATTAATACCTGGTGGAAGGCATTCCACATTATTTTTTCACCAATTGCAAGACTTCGGAGAAAAAAAATCTATATTTTTTGCGTTCAGGGTTTAGGCCTTAGATTTGTGTGGGCCTAGGTCCACCCTGTCATAACCCACAATCCACACCGAGATGTCACAAGTGAAGCATAAAGGGGTCCCCACCATCCCATGAATCTAATAATTTTTGTTTTCAGGGTCAGGCCTTAAATGTGTGGGCCTAGGTCCACCCTGTCACAACTCATAACCTACACAGGAATATTACACGTGAAACACAAGGGGTCCCACCATCACTGATTAAATCAATGACGTAAGATAGAATTCAAGGTTCAAAAGATGCCAAGACCACCATTATGCACAGTAGCCTCAATTCAAATATGTATAATTGCACGGTGTACGGACTCCATGGGACTACCTGTCTATAGAGCTGCGGTTTTCTTATCTGTTTTTTGTTTTTGGATCCTAACTGAATCTAACATTCGTGGTACTCTCTATGATATGGTGATCCAGATCCTTTCCATTGCCCCTGGAGGCTAAGTGTGTATCCGATGTCAGGAAGGATCAGAGTATGCACCTCAACATACAAGCATAGATTTTTAGGTCATCTCAGCCATCGGATGCGCACTAAGCCTCTAGTGGCACAAGAGAAGAACTGAATCCGTAGTTCTATCTTATATTATCATAGTGATTAGATGGTCTAATTTTTGCCATGTCATTTCTTCATTTTTTCTTGGGGAATAAAAAACTTACATAACTCACTCCGCAATAGTTTTGATGTATTCCTTTCCCTGTCACATGATTAATTGGTCATCGATAGACTCGTTCTATGTTTGAACGTCAAGAGAGGAAAAAAAAAAAAAAGGAAAAAAAAAGGGAGAGGGACAAGCATGATGGGATGTCAATCGATCTGACTCCGATTGGCTGGGCCCATTTTGATTGGGGTTAATTAGTCTTCCTTACTTTAGGATCTTGTACCATGATTGACTTATTTAAATAATCGGTCTTATAAGCTAGGCATGGTCCCATTAATAAATAGTTAGTTCAATATCTATCTGTAGCCGAGCTTGTACTAAACAGGATACAAATAAGCTAAACGTGCATATAAATGGGCTCATACTAAATGTGCTACAATATGCCTATGCAAGTTTGGTCCATAATATGACATTTTTTAATGGAACGTCTATCAATGCAAGGACTTGGATCGTTTGTGGAGCAACAAGGCATCTAGCACGAATCCAATGCCCAAAAATATTTTGGGTTGTATGTGACCGTCTAAGGCTCCGTGCCTGGGCGTTTCTGGTCGTTGGATGCGCACCAGATGTCCTGTTGTATCACGAGGAATTCAATCATTAATACAATGCAATATCAATGTCTAAAGACACGCAACACTAAACACTTTTGTTCTATAATTTTAAACTTATTATCTGCTAAATGAATGAAAAATGAAATACAAATACCTAAATATGTTCTTGATATAGCTCGTCAAGAACACAAAACTTCTTCAACAATGATGAATCTGTAAAGTTTATCCACTCCTATATTATGTTGGTTCAATAGCTTAGAACCACATGCTTTTAGGCAAAGGTCCCTTGTCAACTCCACTACCCTCTTGGGGTTAAGGGGCAGTATTCCTCATAACGTATAGATATTCTATAATGTGCCGCTTTCAAAGAAGAAAGATGAAATTTTCATCCTCCTATAGCTCATGTTATCATGACTCTTGAGTTTTCAAGCTTAATTTAAATGTTGATGAAGTTCCATTAGAAGAAAAAGAAACTCAAAATTGAATAGAACTAAAATTAAATCCTTCTGCTATATCGAAATAAGCAAACGAGTTCACCTTTTTTTTTTTTTTTTATAAGCTTAAATGCTTGTTTTGATTGGATAAAATTGAATTGAATTATTATAAAAATATCCTCCTTGGTTGTTTGATGCCTAATTTTTTTTTTCTCATTTCTCTAATACTAATATATTTGAATTTCAAAAAATAGGTATTTAGTTTTAAATTACTGTATTGAAGAAGAAAAAAAAAAAAAAAAAAAGGAAAATGATTTAAACTCAACTATCCTCAACTTAACTTGACCTTTTTTTTTCAATCTAAATGAGTCTATTACATTGATCATGTTTCATCATTCAACTCTATTTAAAGCATATCTATATCACATCAAATTCATAAATATTTTTTCTCATCATTTCTTCCAAATTCATTTTTGATCTCTCTCTTAATAAGACACCTCTAATTTGTTCCATTCATTCTTCGTCATAGGTGCTCTTAATGGTCACAAGAAATGAAAATTATCAATGCAAATGTGTGGCTAATTAAGTACAAAGGCCCAAGCAAATCACCCATCAAAACATAGATCACTCGCGAAAAAGAATAGAATGTTTGAGAGTTAATAAAGGAAGATCGACTTTTACTTTGCTCAAAATTTGGTGAGACGAGTGACTCAAACCTGCTGAACTATCTCCTTCTCTTGGTTTCTTTTCTCATGTTTTGCATTTATCATGATAGGTTTTAAAAAAGTCGGGAAAGTTTTTTTTTTCTTGATTGGAACAGGAGAAAAGTTTGGAAAATGGAAAATCTATCTCTCCAATCTCGACACGTCAAGGAAAGAAAGCAACTATTCGAACCCCGCTAGATTTGCAGGTCCCACACTAATTCATCAAATCAATTTTCTTGGATTTTGACGCCTTCCTTTTGATGCATTCGCGGATGTGTAACCACCACTCGTTGTTCCTCTCTCTCTCTCTCTCTCTCTCTCTCTCTCTCTGTGGGCACAAAGTTGATGGGATGGTGGGATGGGCGCAGGCGCACTGGGGGGGTGGGATTTTGAGTTTGGAATTCACCAGTAATCCAAAAAAACGAAAATGTGGAAGACTATGGATCTTCCGATTTTTATTTTTTTGGCAATCTCTAAGGGGCTAAACCCCCATTGGGGACAGGGCAGTATTGGAAAGGGTGTATTGGCTGATATGTATTGATATTGATATTAATACCTGATTGATATAGTATCAATGATTCAACTTGAATCCTAATTTCTTAGTGAAAAATAAAGATAATTTGATCTCATATCGGCTTGATATGGATCAATATTGTCATTGGTCGATATGGATTCAGTATCAGTGGTGATTGATACTATGAATTAAAACCCTGAGTTTGAGTTGGAGTTGGAGCTGGGGTGGGATGAGAAGGTGGGGGGTATTGGTATTCACTTTTATAGGAAAAAGTTTTACTCCACCATGGTGAAGGAAAAGTATACTGAATACCTATAAAGGGTCATAAATGTTCTTCCCCCATAATATATGAAGTCAATAATATTCCCCATTGTTCCTTGATACCCTTTGCAAACCATCCGAATCCCACATTAATTGTGTGAAGGAAAACTACCTCTTCACGTTTTTTAAGTGTCCTATATAGGAGGTTATAGACTTCTTTAGAAGTTTGTTAGGTATATATGCATGGTATTTGAAAGATATATTCTTCTTATACTAGAGTTACACTAGACATTATCTTTTGTGTTTAAAACACACTATAAATTATCTAGTTTTTTTTTTTTTTTTTGCTAAAATGGGTATCCAGGCTTTCGCCCTGACTAATCCCGTAGGTCCATACTGACCCCACAACCTCATGGATCGGGTCATGTCGGGATTGAATGAGAACCATTCAACCTATTGAGGTCTAATTGCTTTAATAAATTCGGTTAGTTAACTGGCTAAATAGATGACATAATAGAATTCGTGTAACTGATTTGCGTTATTTTACATGGGCTCAATTGAACAAATTTTCCTAATTTTTCATTCCTTCAAGTTCTTAAATTAAAACTTTATCTAACTAGATGCATTGGTTATGGCTCCACATTTTTAGGGGGGGCATGCATGAACTAGCACACATGATTGACATTGAATGCAACATCTAGTCTAGTAAGGGAGATATTGAAGTGGCCCAACTACTATCCAAGTCCCCCCGAGATGGTTCTTTGATCACGCAACAAAAAAAAGCAGTGACAAAAAAACAGTGAATAAGCGGTGACTTCGGTACCTTAGAATAACTAACCGACTGAACCTTTTTTTTTTTTTACATTTATAATGACTAATGAAGGTTAGAGCTTGGGGAAAGAGGAAGACACTTTGAATATGGTAACTGCTCTCAATGTCTCATGGTTATTTTGGCCAATTGATCTTCCAATATGTATACTAGTTTTAACAATTCTCGTTATCTACATTTCTTCCTAGCTGTTTGGCCTATAGTAGGTATCTGGTTCAATGCTTTAGGTGTTATCACCTTGGTTTTCAAATTAAATGGTTCCATTTTCAAACCATCCGTAGTTGACAGTCAAATTAACTGTGCTAACCTTGGTATAAAAGTTAAGCATGAATGTAACGGTCACAACTTTCCTCTAAACCTAGCTACTGTTGCGATACTTGATAGGATCTGAGAACTATGTGAAGTCAATAATAAGCCTATATGCCTTTAGCTGATCAAAATAACGTAGAATACTCTTTGACAATAACCCAATGATTGTTGGAGGGGGCATGCATGAACTGGTAGGCACGATTGACATTGATTGCTACATCCAGTTCCATCTAGTGAGGGTGAGATATTGAAATGTCCCAACTATTAAGCGATCTTGATAGGATCTGAGAACCATGCATGTAAACTCACACAACTCTGTCAACTTAGCGAGTGTGACATGAACCTACTATATATATATATATATATATATATATATACATGCATTTCATGGTCCCCCTCGAGAGCCTGATCCAAGCCCCATCTCCAGCGCCAGCAAACAGGTTGAGGTCCTTGTCAACCACCTAAGATTCCATGTGCTAGATTCTTGGGTTGCCTGAATCTTTTCTCTATATGATTAGAAAGCTTGACCATGGGGATGATGTGATGATGTTGACAACAACAGTAGGGGACAAGTCTTCTGAAAACTTATCTAGTAAGAGCTTAGACCACTCTAGTGTAACTTTCTCATGTGCTTATGGCTACCAAATCAGGACCATCTCAGAAAGGTTCTTCAGATTTATGTTTTGGTGGGTCAGTGTGGTTCTTTCTTTTGTGGTTCAAGCTATAAGCTGGTGCAGTGTTACAGTTCAGGAAGGGTAGCTAGCTCGTATGCCTAACAAAGGCAAGTGATCAATAGACTCACCATTGGTTCACAATAAATATGAACAACTCATGATTCTATCTCTTTCTTCTTTTGACAATGAAACTCATACATGAACTAAAAAATTCCATAATTCTAATTTAATTTATTAAAAATATTCGATCACAAATTGTATATTTGTGTAGGTGACCCTAGGTAGTTGCAAAATGAGATTAAGGGATTAAGAGGCTTAATTAGTTGAAGAAAGTAGACCATTTGGGAAACAATTTGACATCGATTAGAGATGTAATGTTAAAGGGAGCATGCTTACTCAAGACCCCACCTTTTTAGTAGAGTCCAAGAGAGGTATTAAGATGATTTAAGAAAGGTTGAAAGGGAAGTTAATGATATGATTAGCAAAAAGGGTCTTTTCTTTAGTATGTCTCCTTGCTTGTTAGAAACCACTTATTAGAGAAGTAATCTTGTTTAACACAAGATGCCCGACAATAATCGTTCCCCTACATGTTGACCTGTTCTATAGTTTCTACCTCTTCTCCCTTGTTCTATGTTTCCTTATAATATTCAAATTTGAAGAGGCAAGCAAGCAAGCAACCAAGGAGGCAATCTTGTATGTTTTTCTTTTCTTGATTATGTTTTGGGTGACAAAGTCTCAAAAGTTTTCTTTTCCTGATCATGTTTTGGGTGACAAAGTCTCTAAGTAACCAGCTCACAAAGCACCCTTTTTTGTTTTTCTAATTATGCCTTTGATGACCAACCTCTTATGTTCTATCATATCTGCACTATCAAACTTAGTGAACAAAAAAGGATAATGTTGAGCCTCTAGTTATATCAAAGCAAAATCTCTCTCTAAAAGATCAGAAATTATATTAAAATGAGGAGAAAAATACAAAAGAAACCACCCCCCAGCCAAAGCCAAAGCATAAAAATTAACACAAAGTAGGTTGAGGAGCTCACCTTCGGCATTGTTATCAGGAGGGACCTGCTAACTGTAATATCTTGGTCTTGACATTACAGCAAATGCCAATTGTGAGACCTAAGAATACAGTAAGTACCGGACTCGTCTGGGAAATCGATGAAGTGTTCTTATCAAGAATACGATATATACCAAGGGGCTTGGGAGATCGGTGAAGGTGTGTAAACTTTAATCCTACATCGCTTAGGAGGAGAGATTACTGGGCTAATTAATAACCTCTAGTCTCGGCACAATGCATTTTAAAGTCTTAGAATTCATCGGCCAAAGAGAACAATATTGTGCAAAATTAATGGGACTAAGGCATAGTACTTAATCTTGAAACAAGTTTTGAAAGGGAGATTTTTTTTTTTTAATTTGGTTGGAGGAGAGAGAGAGAGAGAGAGAGAGAGAGAGAGAGAGAGAGAGAGAGAGAGAGAGAGAGAGAGAGAGAGAGAGAGAGACTTTAGTTAGATATACTGCGGCTAGACAAGGAGAACAATAAAGAAGGGTATGTGAGGGAAGGGAGATGGCATATACTATATGGGCAGTGCAAGTCCACTCACACTAGGGGCCAAAAGAAGCTAATTTTTAATGTCGAAGGGAAATATGCTTATGTTAGCCAAATCTAAGTAAGGCCAAAAGGCCCTAATCACTATTGCATGGGATCCGCCGAGACTTTCGGTTTCTTAAGCATCCAGACTTCTTAATTATCTGTTTCTCTTGAGGTCTGTGTGACTCTATCTTTCTTAATCCCATATTAGTGATAAAGTTTAACTAGTAATGATGTGAGAGAGAGAGAGAACTACCAAAGCTAATAATGTAACAACTTTTAAACCATCTGCTTCTTCTATTGCTCTTTCGGATATTCTATCCACTTTCAATTTGGAAGAAAAATTGTCATTTTTGGAACCCTTTTACTTGGTCCAACAAACAGAAACATCCTAATCTTGTCGAAGGTATGTCTTGATTGGGCCTATGCCACTCCTTCTTGGCTTTCTATTTGCCCACATCCTACTCTCTCTAAACCAGCATCTGTGAGTTCAGATCATCACCCTATTGTTCTCAACTCTGCTGCCGAGGTTTTTTAAAACTAAGAGGCTCTTCCACTACTAGCATGCTTGGTTTTTCCATCCTCAATTTATTCCATTTTGCTTTGAAATGTGGAATTTTGATGGATATGACACACTTCCCCCTAAGCTGTTCTATCTTAGTCGGCTCCTCCTCAAATGGAATTCATCTTTGGGCAAATTAACCTTCTGAAAGACGTCCTATTACATCATTTGTTGGCTTTGGAAAATCAACCATTCCCTACATCTTCTGATGTCTCTACCTTCTCTTACAAATTTGAATGGATCCTCGAGGCTGAGAAATTTTTTGAGTAAAAAATCTACCCAGTTTTTCTTTTCGGATGGTGATCGTAATACCAGATTCTTCCACACTGTTGCCAAGGTTAATCTGCATCATAGAACCATTAGTTCTATTATATCTTCCCTTTGACTATGAAATTCGTTTCATCTTGTTTTCTTTTGAACCTTTCAAAGCACTGGGGTGGATGGGTTTCAAGCTATTTTCTTCCAAAAATTTTGGGGTTTACTTGCTGCTGATGTTTACAACTTTGTTCATAACTTCTTTTCATTTGACACTATTCCGTCTGGTACCAATGATACATTGATTTGCCTTATCCCTAAGAAGGAGAATGCGACTAGTATCAAATTTTTGTCCCATAAGCTTTTGTAATGTTACTTATAAACTATTAGCCAAAATTATTGCTTCCAGACTTAAACCCCGTTATATCCCCTTATAGGCTACTTTTGTCCTGAGTAGACAAATATCTGACAATATTATTATTGCTTAAGAAATATTTCATTTTCTCAAGTGCAAGAAAGGTAAGTATAGATTTGTTGCAATTAAATTAGATATGGCTATGATTTATGATAAGCTAGAGTGCATTTTTTAACTCTCTTTGTTTCAGTTCTTGGGTTTTGGTACTAATTAGATCAATCTTGTCCAAACTCTAATTTCTTTTGCATCCTTTTCTATAAAATTAAATAGTTCTACCTTTAATTTGTTCTCGGCCTCAAGGGGTATCAGACAGGGCTGCCCTCTAAGCCCCTTCTTATTTATTTTGGCCATAGAAGGTCTTTCCTTCCTTTTAACTGCTTATAGAGAGTTGAATCTGTTTAATGGGATTAAATTTTCCTGGTATGCCCCTGAAATTTCTCATTTATTTTTTTTGGAAGACACTTTTGCATTTTGTAGAGTTGATCCTGAGGACTTGGCCACTATCAAGTGCATTCTTGATCTCTTTTCTAACCTTTCTGGTCTTACTATCAACTTTTCTAAGAGTGGCCTTACTTTACCTCTAATGTCCCCCCTTGACGTTAGGCTTTCCTTGAGTAGAGTTATTGGCATATCTGAAATGGATGTGGATGCTACCTACTTGGGTACTAAACTGTTTCACAATCGCTCTAAAAGACTACAATTCTCCAATTTTGTTCGTCGTTTCAACAATAAGTTGACCACTTGGAAAGCTAAACTCTTATCATACGTTGGCCGAAATATCCTTATTAAATCAGCCCTTTCCTCCATTCCATCCTATCTAATGTCCTGTTTGTCATTTGAAAAACTATACGCAATGATCTGGAATCCATTTAGCTTCATTTTTTGAATGGGCATTCCAGGTTGCATAGAAAATCTCACCTCATTGGATGGAGGAAATCTGCAGGCCAAAATCTATGGGCGGCCTCGGCTTGAGAGATTCAACAATGCAGAATAAAGCTCTCCTCATCAAATTGGGATGGCGGCTTCTTACTAGCCCCTCAAATTTATGGTCAAGAATTCTCAGGCAAAATACTTTCCGACTAGGTTTGTATTTGATCATCAAACTCTAAAGACTAGGGGTTCCCTATGTTGGAATGCTATCGTAAGTATTCTTCCCACCTTGAAGAATATGATTCATATGAAAATAGGTAACGGGAATTCTACTTTCTTTTGGTTTGATCTGTGGATTCATAGGTTTGAAACTCGTTTTCTTCACCATGCTCATTATAATGTGTCCTCCAATGCTCTTTTGGATAAAGTTGGAAAATTTATCTGCAATTCTCAATGGCATATGATTACGGTCTTTCTTACCTGCTTGTACTGCTAATCTGATTTATAGAATTTCCATTTCCAATGAACCTGGTAAATGGTGGTGCCACTTAACAAAGCAGGGGCACCTCACCACCAAGATTGGTGCTAATTATCTCATCACTAGCATAAGTGCTAACACTACTGGATGCTATAACAGGTATACTTACTTATCGCTATGCTCTCAATGGTGGTGATTTTCTTGGAAACTCAATTTACATCCTAAATTTAAGTTGTTCTTGTAGAGCATGGCTATGGATGGAATCCCTACAAAGGACACCCTGCGTAATTGGATGGATATAGAAATGTTCTGTGGTCTATGTCACAATGAGCAGGAAAACATTTTCCATGTTTTCTTCTCTCCTGAGTTTTCACAACGTGTATGGGCGGCTGGCCCTTTGGGCTTAAGAGTAGAGTGTTTGCATTTGGCATCAATTGAATGTTTAATAATGTATTTTTTTTTTTAATTCATGTAACCTTGCGAAGAAGGATTTGAAACTCTTTTTCAACACTTTTATCATAACCTACTATTTCTTGTGTATACATAGGAATTCGGTTACCATAAGGTTTAAGTCCCCAAACCCAGTTTTCACATTGAATCAAGTAAATTTCTGGGCTATCAAAACAAATGGGTATGTGACTAATAATTTGCAGGTAACAGAATTTGAACCCATAGTTACTACAGCCGTTACTATACCACACTTTTCTGATAATACTCTCGTTGTAAATGCTGTATCTAATAAGTCTCTATATATGTCTGGCTGGGCCACTTCTCTATTCTCTAAAAGTAAATGCTTATTCTCTCTTACCAATTATGTCATGACAGGAGAGGATACTGAAGCAGCTGCGCAAGAACTTTTGATTGGGTTTCATGAAATAATCAAGGAAGGATGGGAGGTGCACGGTATTTGGAGTGATTTGGATGGACTAGAGATCTTAATGCAACCTCATAATTTGTTGCTTTGGCCGTGGGCTACCCTTTCTCTTAGAATTGAACTGGAAAATTGGCGGTTCAAGCCCATTTTTGGTGTACACACTAATGATCCTGTGGTTAATATGGTGCAACAAATAGCCTATAGGGCAATGGTATGGAAGATCAGGTTAATGACAGGATCATAATGACGGTTAAAAAAGCCCATAGCAGGCTCAATTATTTCTTTATGTTGGTGTTGGTTTATGGGCTGGACTATCAGTTGATTTGGGAAATGAGTAGTACATTTGCAATGCATATAGGTTTGTAGTTGTTTGTATTTCTATTTATCATTTGTATTATTTTTAGTATTTTATGTTAGAATCTATCATATTTTTGTAGCCCCGAGAAAGTGTTGTGGATCCCAGCAAAACGGGAGTTGTAACTGAGGTTATCTTTGGGCTTGGTTTGGGATACAAATCTATCACCATTCCCCTTTTTAACATTGCAATCTATATATTTGAAGTAGGTTCCACTTTGCTTCCAGATTTGGTATTGCAGTCGCTGCTATAAGAATGTTGACAAAATTTTTTGTAAATTTCTACTTCAAAATATTAGAGAATTCTTAATAAATCTTACTTAGTGCTAGAATAAAGTAATATTTTCAAGGCACTATTCTTAATAAATATATAGAATTATTGTCAGTTAATTAAATTTGAAATTCTTACTGTTTAAAAGAATGCTCCTATATCTGTTGAAGGATATCAGTTTTAGTGGAAATAAATCTTGGGTTGGGTAACATCTATTATGGGCTTCTGGTCCAATAAGTTTTTGTGGTAAGAGACTACTTTAATAGGGTTCAAAAAATAGGGAGGAGAGTTAGGAATATGGAATTAGTCGGGGTCTTACCAATTGTTTTCTAGTTAACTTAAATATTATTCTATCTTATCTTTGACTGTAATAGGCTTCATGTTAGCAATTCAACCTTTTAGGAAAGTAGGTTGATGTTTTATTTGTAGTCGGTTCTGATGCTATACTACTTTGGTTACCTCATGTTATATATATATATATATATATATATACTAGTAAAACTGACACTGACACGTGCAAATGCACGTGAGGCATATGTCATGTGGCAAAGAGAGAAAGAAATGGACTTGGATTCATATTTGATAAAAGGAAAGAGGAAACATATAAGTTTAAACCAATTTGCATGATAGTTTTTATTTGAAACATTTGTTTGTATATATGTCCAATCCATCTTTCCCACTCCCCACCTTTCCCTACAAAGTGACGAGCATATCAATCAAAGCAAAAGGATAAATGGTTAATAGTACACGGATGACTTAGCATCTTTATACTGTCATCATCCTATTCATCATCATCAACACTGGCTCCAAACGACTACCTACAACATTTTCATAAGCCTGCCCGATTGGCTGAACCAAGAACTTGGCCCCATAAGACTTTTCCTGCCATAGTAAAAAATTTCATTTCAGTCCTACTTTCCCCAAACCACCCCCCCCAAAAAAATGGATAGAAATATCTTTTCACATGAAGAAAAAGAGAAATAGACACATGGAAGCATGACATAGATAGGGTTCTTTTCCCAAAAGAAAAAATAACCATTTATCTTCTTCTGTTTATTTTATTTTTATTTTTATTTATTTATTTATTTATTATAGGAAACAATTCTAGCATCATTTGGTTTATGCAGCAAGGAGATGCCCTAGGTTTGGTTGGCTTTGTTCATTAGGTTAGATTGATTTTATCTAAGTGTACATATTTTTACAATCAGGACATCTCTTCCACCCCCTCAAAAAAAAAAAAAAAAAACCCTATATATTGCCACTTGTTATTTCTTTTTCTTCTACCCACTCTCCCTAGTTAGAAGAAAAGTAGAAAACTATTCTAGAACCATCTCAAACATATTTGATTTCGGAGATTATATCCATATCAAAGACATTGATGTTTGTAAAGATCAACCCTAAGGAGAATGGCCTGAGTGAGACTCTATATATGCTCATTGAACTATGAAAGCAGAGTGAGAGGAATAAAGCTTGGTCCAGCCAAGAAGCAATTAGACAGCATTGAGCTTGTGATATACAAACAAATGGTACAAATGTCAATTTTCAGTACAATACTCCCTTAGATAACATATTGGTCAATACTTTTTGATTCATTTGTTTCTGTCCTCTACATCCGTCACCTTCTTTTAGGTTCAGAAATTTATGCAAAATATAAAGAACAAAGAAGTTTTAAAAAAGGAAATGGAGGACACAGTTCATGGTCTAGACCTGAAGGTGAAGACAAGAGATCCAATAATAAGAACCTACAAGAAAATGTATCACTAGAAATATTTTTCTTACAAACTGGCTTATTAGAGATATTCTAAATAATAGGATCCCAATTTTTAAAGTATGATTCTAATTACAATTGTTATTTTCCAAGCAGTTTGAAGTTGTTTCTATATATTAATAATTAAAACTCTAATTTTTCATACCTTTGCTTGGTCACTGAAAGAGCTTCTTACTGCCTTCACTCCAAAATCATAAATTTCCCCGAGGTAGATAATGTTTCAAGCTACTTAACTACAATAGATATCTTGAATTCCATTACCAAAAATGGACTTCATTCTTCCCTTACCTTTTGCACATAGTTTATGAAATTGCTTTAATAACATACTTATTTACCTTTATGATCAACCATGATACCGAAAATTTGGAAGTTAACTATTTATTAAAGCTTGACTTCTTAAGCCCTAATAAAACTTATGTTGCTTGAAAATATAAAAAATCAAGAAAGTGTTTCTTGTTATATTTTCCTTTTTTTTTTTTATCAATGTAGAAAAAAAAAAAACTTAGTTTAATCTGTTGGGATGATGTCCAGAGTAATCATCATATCCCATGCTTATTCTTTCTACCAGCAGAGTATAATATCTTAAATCTACCAAATCAAAAAGTCAGGTTAATTTTAATCAGGCACAATTGTCCTAAAACTCTAAAGTATATTGGTTATTCAAGCAGTTTCTTAACTTGTGACTCTTTCCTTTTTGTAAATGAAAAATCCATTAGAAAAACATGATGAAGAGATTTATCGATGATAAGAAACATAAGGTTGGATTGCAACTGACCTGTAATAGACACATGCTTGGGGCGCTTCATCTTCTCGAGCTCAAGCTGATCTTCCATAAACATTTGCATCCTCTGGAACTCAAGATCCTTGTTGAACTCCATCCTCTGCCTCTCCAACTCCATCTTTTGTTCCTGCTTAGAATTTTCAATCCTCTCATGGATCTCCATGAAATAAAAAAACTCAATTCAATATGTTATTACAAAAATGGATATTGTTATTATTGTTTTCACTACAAACCAAGTACCTCAAGACAAGGCTATTGTTGTTGCTGCTACTTTGTTGTCATGTCTGCTGCAAATTTTCTAAACATCGAGAAACCAATCATGAAGGCGTTGCTCAAGAATTATGATGGGAATTGCCAAATTTAATATTCAACATTTTCCAACCTTGTAATTGGCCTATGAAGTGGAATAGGGGGATCTTATCACAGGTGGTCTATTTTTGGATTGAAATAGAACAATATTAGTAAATACATATAAACCTTAATAAAATATCTGAGATTGATGAAAATATCATATTAGAAGTTCTGAAATTACTCTAAGAGGCTTTTTCTGTTGACTCTACAGGGTAAGGAGCAATTCCCACTAAATTCATATTAATGTTGCTTAAAGCTCTTTGGTTGTATCCAATCTTTGGAACGGATTTCCCACCCCCATCCGTAGAGCACCTTGGAAATGTGCCAGTCTAGCCAAACCCATATTGTTCTCATCTGATCCAGCCATAACTACAAAAAAAAAAAAAAAAAAAAAAAAAAAATAATAATAATCTAGGAGAAAAAAAGAACCTAATTCAGAACTCCTTTACAGTTCATAGACTGAAACTTTTGCATAGCTCTATAGCATTGATAACGATTCGTAAAACCTGTACCGAAATAATAGTGACACAAAATCACAGGTACCAGAAACAAAGCAGAAGTAGAAATCTACCGAGGCCACTTTTCTGACATTCTATAACCCAAAAATCCCAAGAAAATAATAACAATAATAATAAATAAATAAAAATATCTTGAGCAATTACACTAAACTAAAAGAAAAAGTGCGAAAAGATTACCAGACCCCCCATTTGCACTACTTTAAGCAATGAAGTGACCTCCTCTGAAGCCATAACCTGAAGGAAAGATCGAACCATGACTGAACAAAACCATCAAAAGATATATTCAGTGAAAAAAAAAATGTACAAAGAATTAAGAAATTTGTCACAAAGACAAAAGAAAACTAAGACATTTAATTATAAAAGAAAACTAAATTAAGAAAGAAAATTTTTGGTAGAAAAATTAGGGAAGTAATTGAGAAGTAAGAATATTGAGAGATATGAGGTATAAGGAAACTAATATTTAAAACATATTTGGTTAGGAGAGGGCGTGAGATTTTGAGAGTGATTGGAAGACTAAAGATTTTTTTAGACAAAATATAGAATGATATTATTCTATAAAAAAATAAATAATGATATTATTATTTATTAAATAAAATATATTTCACAAAGAGAGAGAAAGGAAAGATAGAAAGTGAGAGAGAAAAGTCAT
>NW_024870524.1:114448-204561 GCF_013358625.1 Macadamia integrifolia | reverse complement strand
GGGGGGGGGATGGGATCTGAGCAAAGATGAGAAGATTGGATATATTTCAAGAGATAGAATATAAGGAAATGTAATTCGTGAGTTTGAGAGGAAAAAATTAACCCAAAAAAAGAGTTTGAGAAGAAAAATAAGTGGGAGAGAGAGACTGTTTGAGAAGAATAAGGAAAGTGGTGGGAAGATGATAAGCACGAGATGAGAAGATTGGATATATTTCAAGAGAAAGAATATAAGGAAAGGTAATTCGTAAGTTTGAAGAGGAAAAATTTTATCAAAAAAAGAGTTTGAGAAGAAAAATAAAAGTGGGATGGAGAGTGTTTGGGAAGAACAAGGAAAGTGGTGGGAAGATGAATTAGTTTAATAGAAGGAGTGAATGTATATTCTTTTAATGACTTCTAATTAGTTTTGTAGTCACTTTAAATAAAAGGGTAACAATAATTTATAATAAAAAAATTGTAAAAAAAGAGGAGAGAAGGATAAAAGAAGGGACACAATAGTCAAGTGAAAGATATATATATATATGTATATATATTAAATAAGTTATAAATATATATTATAGGTAAAGGTTGGGAACATCGACGTTGTACCCAGCATGTGTCTGTCTCTCTCCCACATTGGAAATGACCCTCCGCATTGGCACATCCACTTGTTTGCAAAAGGTAGAAGATGTGCCCAACCCTCTCCCATATATTATACACATGACTCACTCGTTTTCACATTCTTTGTTTTCTAATCAATGAGATGCACAATTCAACACATTCTTTGTTTTTTAATAATCAACATACCCCACCCACTCATTATTTTTTTTCCTTATTTAAAGAATCAAAGTCATCCTAAAGACTCAAGTGCAACCCAACCCAACCAGGGTTAATCAGCGCTAGGCTGGGTTGGGCTTAGCCCAACCAGGGGCATTGCCAGAATCCATGTTGTATATTTGAAACATGTTGACCTCCTTGCATCTCTCATGGTACAATTCTCTTCCCGTTGAGCGCCTCCCTTTCTCCTCGGTCCATAGAGACAAAATGTAGGATTGGTGCCAACAATTCATCACTGAAGAAAGGTAGGCTTAGGCTGAGATATCCTAGCCTGACCAAGGGTTGAGTTGGACTTAGGTGAGTTAAGAGAGCTTAGGGTTGGGCTATGGTTTTAAAAAACCCCAATCTAGCCCAGTCACTGATGCCCCTAACCATAATTAGCAAAAATGCGTTTAAAATGACATTCTCATTTTTTTTTTTTTTTTTTTAAATGCGTTTTGTGTTTGTTCCCAAACATATGGAAAAAAAAAAAAAGCAAACGCTCAACATTTCTATTTTTAAAAAGTTTAAAACACGCTCTTGTTTTTTTGGCCTTTTTTTTAAGACATTGGATATGTTGAACACGATGGCTACTTAACTGACCATATCTTGCAATCTCGAGCTCCAATCGACCTAATTCTTTTGCTAGCATGAAATTGACTCGAAATTATGATATCACTTTCAACTCAAATTTAATCAATAGACCCCGAAATCGAGCTACCATCAAATGCATTTGTTGAAAAAATATTTCTAAAGTGATGATTCTCAACGCCAACAGAACATGCATCACTCTGGGGCTATGTTGACTATGTTGACAGCAATGAACAATATCATAGCCAAGCCACATTGCTCAACAGAATAGTAACTCAACCAACAAGTAAAAAGCTACAAATAAAATCTATATCTAAGTCTCAATTGAGCATCTCAGATTACATCATTAGCTATAAACGAGGAAATCCATCCCAAAGTCTCTTACTCATATCTTGGTTGCATGCTTCGCAAGAAGCACTGTTTGCCTCACGATAGTAGTGAGTGATGAACCAATTTAAGTTGTCCACATATTTTTTAAAGAACCACCATTATTGCTAGAATATCCATAAGATGTTCTGATTCATGATACAACTAACCATTGCTTGTGAGTCACACTCAATCCAAAGGAAATCAGTGATTGCGAGTCACACTATCCAAAGGAACTTCACATTCAACTCCACTATATGATGACTGCCAACAAAGAATGCAGCAAATTCTGCCAAACACGCCTTCATATTTTGCAAAACATCTAGAATGGACACCATGATTGTCTCAAAGAACGCCGGTAGCACCTGAACGGCAAGGTTACCTAGGAAGCACCCATCGATTTTCAATTTACAGTAGCCTTGTCTAGGCTTTTTCCAGATAACTTCCAGGAAATTGATGTCAAGAGCAGAGAGGTTCTCCTTGGGGAAGAAACATTGAGAGCTCCTCAATGTTTCTCACATTGAGTTACCCTTGCTTGTGGCAATTTTTATTTAAACTATCAATAGTTATTAATATTCTCTCTCTAACCCTAAGGGGTTAGCACAGTTGGTTTGGAGGGGATATGGTACTCCGCCTCAAGAAGTGAGGTCTTATGATCAAACATTTGCCGTTGCACCTAACTTCTTAGGGCCACCTCACGAGAATTTCCATCTCTGACTGACCAGTTCCTATGCAAGTGGTATCACAGTGACCCCAAGGACTAGTCGGGTCAAAGATTCGGAAACCTTGGATATAAAAAAAAAAAATTCTCTCTCTCTCTCTCTCTCTCTCTCTCTCTCTCTCTCTCTCTCTCTCCTATTCAATATGTTCTTGATCCGACTATTTCTCTAACACATGGCAACTCTTCATATCTCACTTTTGTAGGTAAATTACAAAGGAGTTGAGACATGAAGGCTCAAGAACATATCATGTTTAGATCCTTGAACAAATAGAAAGCCCTTTGCGATAAGGGGTAGCTCCACATCCCAATCATGTGAAGTTTCAAAGATACATTGTATAACATTAATGCTTAATACAACGATAATGTCATGTGAAGGTGTAGCACAAAATTGGTTTATTTAGCCAAAGACCCTGATGCTGCCTTCTTAAAAAGATTGAAAAACTTTCAACCTTTGAAGTCACTGAACTAAAAGGTGGAACTAAAATATTCTATTTACAGTATAAACTGGTTTCATATAATATTTATTGTTGTTTACAGTCTACTTATTCTATTTCTTTTACATTGTATTCGGTATAATCCTAAACGAAGTGGACTTTGTATCCTATTTTACACACTCCTCACCCATTAATTTACTTCAATTTAGAAATATATCTTCTTCTATAATATGTGCTAAATAACATAACATGACTGTCCAAGAATGCTTCTACATTTATGTTTGATTAATGTTTTAATTCAGTTATGTAATATGGATTGGAATTGTAGAGGTTTGGACCATCTAGCATGGAATTCTTTATTTTTTGTCTGGACCTTGAACTCTATGGTTGAGATTTTTTTTTTTTTTTTTTTTAAATACATGATGTGATAATCAATCTATTCTTTTGTTATGTCATTGAGTATAGTGAAAAAAGTGAATATTCCACTGGTTGAAGCAAATTCTTAACTAGCTCATTTTGCATGTCAAGAATAAATTTATTGTAGTGTTGACTATTGATGACATTATTTATCACATCTCATACTTATCTCAATACTTCTATAATTTCTCAAAGAGCAAAGGGAGTTATTTGCTAATCATTCTCTCTCTTTTCCTCACACTTCCTCGCTATGTATGGCCAGTTTTACTATATATATTATTTGGCTCTCTCTTTCTCTCTCTCTCTCTCTCTCTCTCTCTCTCTCTATAATAGACACCAGGCTTGTTCATTGCTTGTAATTTGTTAGTCCCAGAATTTTGATCTAATACCACACATTTTAATGAAAGCCAAAATAAAATAGAGAATAAATTTCACAATATGAAGGCTAACGTACACTATCTTAGTGTTGCCGAAGTGTTGGACAATAGGTCTTATGAAGGCTAACATTCGTAACACACCACAATATGAAGGCTAATATTTCATACCATACATCATAACTGGTCTTACGACTATCTTGTGGAATTTTCTTTGAATCTTTGGAGAAATACATCAATCACAAAGCACTTCTGATGCCCCCCTCCACTTCATCAATCATACTTTAATTCTGTGGGAAACATCATCGTCAATCTCACCTTTTTGTTAAGGTAGAGTCCAGATATCTGAAAGTCATTTTATAGGATCTCCTTTCCCTCAATTTTCACCCTTTCGATATTAGTCCTCAATCGACTAAAGCTAAA
The DNA here is from genome assembly GCF_013358625.1 of Macadamia integrifolia. NCBI lineage: Eukaryota > Viridiplantae > Streptophyta > Magnoliopsida > Proteales > Proteaceae > Macadamia > Macadamia integrifolia. Next base: position 200,444 of record NW_024870524.1, on the reverse strand, counting down.
CATCATATACTCCGTCTTTATTCTACTCATTTTAAAACATCTCAACTTCAATGTAGATCTCCATAACTCCAACTTACCATTAATCCCGACTATGTTTCACCCACCAGAACAATATCACTAGCAAAGAGTATACACTATGGGTTCTCTCCTTGAATATTCCTACTTGTATTATCCATGATATATGTAAACAGATAATGACTCAATGCGGACAGTGAAATAACCGGAATATAATTGGGAACTCATCAACTTGACTTTCCACTGATCTCACACTAGTCACCGCATCCCCGTACATGTCTTTAATTATATTCACGTATTTGCTCGACACCCCTTACTTCTCTAATATATGCCAGATTAAATTTCTAGGATTCTATTATAGGCCTTTTCTAAATCGATGAAGACAATATGGAGATCCCTATTGTATGTTCTAGATTTTTCCATAAGTCTCCTAAGAAGATAAATCGCTTCAGTCATGAATCCTAGGCATAAAAAGGAATTAGTTCCCCGAGATATTAGTTTCTCTTCTTATGAGAACTTCTATTATCTTCTCCAATAATTTCATAGTATGATAAATAAGTTTTATGTTTCTATAGTTATTCCAACTTTGGATATTGCCTTTATTTTTATAGATTGGAACTACAATAGTTTTCCTCCATACATAAAGCATCTTTCTCATGCTCATAATCTTGTTAAATGACTTGGTACACCAAACAACCACACATAGTCCCAAACTCTTCCACACTTCAATTGGGACCTCATCCGGACCTGGTGTCTTCCTTGCCTTCATCTTTCTTAGAGCTTTCTTAACCTCGGTCACTCCTATCTTGAATCACCTTGACCTCCCACAGACTTCATACTAGTCACCACATCATCATGTATGTCTTTAATTATATCCATGTATTTGCTTGACACCCCTTTCTTTTCTAACACATGCTGGATTAAATCTCTAGGGACTTGGTCATAGGCCTATTGTAGATTGATGAAGACTATATAAAGATCCCTCTTGTATGTTTTATATTTTTTCATAAGCCTCCTAAGAAAGTAAATCGCTTCCATCATAGATCTCTCAGGCATCAAAACAAGTTGGTTCTCCGAGATATTAGTTTTTCTCTTCTTATGAGAATTCTATTACCTTCTCAAATGATTTTATAGTATGACTCATAAGTTTTATGCCTCTATAGTTAATGCAAATCTGGATATCGCATTTATTTTAATAGATTGAGACTACAGTACTTCTCCTCTATTTATCAAGCTTCTTTCTCGTGCTCATAATCTTATAAAAAAACTTGGTTCACCAAGCAACCCCACATAGTCCCAAACTCTTTCACACTTTAATTGGGACCTCATCCAGACTTGATTTCTTTCCTACCTTCATCTTTCGTAGAGCTTCCTTAACCTCAGTCACTGCTATCTTGTGTACATATTTACAATACATGTTGTCAAGATGGATACTCAAATAACTCTTACTAAGGATGTCTCTATTAAGTAAGTCACCAAAATACTAATCCCATCTCCTTGTTAAATTGTCATCCTTCACAAGTACTCTATCATCATCACTCTCAATACATCGAATATGATTGAGATCCCTACTTTTCCTTTCTCGTATTTTAGCTATCTTATAAATAGTCTTTTCTCCTTGGTATTTGTATTATTACAATTCATCATATTTTCTTGCCCTTGCTTTTCCCATGATCTTCTTTGCCTTGTTTCTGATGGCCTTATATCTCTCTTTATCTTCAATCTCCCTAATCCTTTGCTAAATTTTAAAACTGTCCTTTAGCAATTTACTTATGCAATCCCTCATCTCATTCCACATTGTGTTGGCGTCCCCTTCACAATCTTACTTCCCATGCTTCACTGTTTTATTTGTGAAAGCCCCTATAGACTCTCTTTTCAATCTCCACCATCTTATCTTAGGACAAACATATTTTCTTGGTTAACTCTTCAGCAAATAGAAGCACATGTCCAAGATCAAAAATTTATGTTGAGATGTTAAGCTCTCCCTAGGGATAACCTTACAATCCTTACACATCCATCTATCGAACCATCTAGTGAGGAAGAAGTCTATTAGGTTGAAATGTTACCCACTTTTGTAGGTAAATAAGTGTTCTTCCCTCTTAGCGATAAAAGTGTTTGCAATGGATAGATCATACGTTGTCGCAAAGTTCAAAACTGAGGTCCCCTCCTCATTCCTCTCCCCAACTCCATATCCTTTATGAACCTCTCTATAACCTCTCCTATCTCTACCAATGTGTCCACTCAGACCACCTCTCATAATAATCGTTTCACCAAGTCTAAAACCATGCATTAAATCATCGATGTGTTCCCAAAATTGTAGCTTACAACTTTCTTCCAATCCTGCTTAGGGTGTATATATGCTAATAATGTTGACCACCTCTTTATCTAATACCATCTTTATGGATAGAATCCTATCTCACACATTTTAACATCAATCACATCGTTCTTTAGGTCTTTATCCACTACTATGCCAACTCCACCTCTACCACTTTGGTCTCCCAAATACTTTAGTTCGAAGTCATCCAACATCTTAGCTTTATTAACTTTCCATTTAGTCTCTTGAATGCATACAATAGTAATCTTCCTCCTCTTCATAACATCTATCAACTCCAAACTCTTACCCATCAGTGAACCGATGTTCTAAGAAGCACATCAAATCTTCCGTTTATGGTCAACATTCTTAATGTGCCCCTGTACATAGAGTAAATTGAATCGTTGTCTTGCATTATTTGTGTTGGATGCCTTGGCAATAGGATAAAAGGACATAGAACAAAGAAAAGAGATAGTGAAATATGATAAAAAAAAAAAAGAAAAAAACGTGATCCATGCAAAGGGTGGATTGTCTGGATATAATAAAGTGTCGGTTGTCTACCTAACACACCAAAGTAAAACAATATAGATAGTAAGAAAGAAAAAGAAAAGACAAAAGGATACAGGTATATAGATATGGTGCCTTATTTATTAAACAAATATTTTCAACATATAAAGGAAAAGCACAGTACATAAACCTAGGATACAATGTATGATACATAAAGATTCTACACAACACATACAACAAACCAAAACCAGTATACACCGTATGCAAGACAATATGGAAAGAATCGTGCAGTGCCAAGAGAAAGACGGGATAATGGGGAGTAAGGTAAATTAGGACGGGTAGAGAGGATATCAGTGGGGCAAAGAGCTCAGGTGGAGAGTTGGAAGTAGCAGGTTGGTAAGGAAGAATGGGAGGGTTATTAGCTCACTCGTAAGGAGAGGAAACAAATTGGAGGAGTAGGAAAGAAAATTGGAGGTGGGAGAGGACAAAAAATTGAGGGGATTGCGATAAAACAAAGGAGAAAATTGTGAGGGGAGGCTATTTGCTCACTCGCCAAAAGATGTGAGAAAGTCGAAAGGGGTAGAGGAGGGAAAACTGGAGGTGGGAGAATAGAAAAAAATCAAGATTCATGAGATAACATAGAGGAGAAATCGAGGGGGTAATTTCTCACTCGCAAAGAGGAGAAAAAATCAGAGGAGGTAAAGGAGAGGAAATCAGAGTTGGGAGAGGTGAGAAACTCGAGGGGCGTGGATATATTAGAGGAGAAATCAGAAGAGAGAGAGAGAGAGAGAGAGAGAGAGTGATTCTGTTATGCTGTCCATTTGGCTACAATGAAGTTTTTGAGTTCATTAACTTTAGTCTTTAAACTTTTGTCCAAAGGAAGTTACGTGCTAAATTATATCTTAAATGGTTGGAAGCTCGAGTAGTGAGTCCAATGACCCCAGTGGTCTTCCAACTATAATCACCCATATCCTCCTTCCATACCATGAGGTGTTCGGCCTAGAACACTAGAGGGAAAAACTCCAAAGTTCATAAGAGAATTTGTATAGAGTAATGGAGGTTTCCTCTCAAGATAAGACCAAGGTGAAAGTAATTTTGATCATTTGTTGATCAAATAAACTACTTCAATGCCAATATCATTTCAACGGAAAAGAAGCACCATTTTGACATTGAAACACCATTTGGACAAAGGGATGATTAACTATCTCAACAAGGATGGTGAGAAAGTAATTGTTGACAAATTAAAGGTGTTTGCATTAATCGAGCAAGTACATCAATGACTCGATTTCTTAAAAGAGATGAAAGATGGATGCAACACCATCATAAAAGAGGCAGAGAAGGAAGCTAAAAGGCAAAAGGAAATCCTAAAATGTTGAGAAAATAATGTGACCTTAAATGGTCAAATCTTATGTAATAAAAGATAATCAAAAAAATTTCTATAAGTAATGATTCAGCTAAAATGAAGTAGATAGAAAAGTGATTGCTTTTGCATTTTAGTTATGACATTTTTTATTGTCATAACTTCATACAGATGTAGTAGTTACTTTCATAAGAATTTCTTTTATACATCAACATTTTGCATCATTTTAGAATAGATCATTACATTTGCATATTGCATCTTGCATTTCACTTTATAGGTTTTGAGTTTTTAAAAAAAAATATTTATTCTATATGTAAATCTAACCTTAGCCTTATAGGTCTTGAGTCTAAATCTTGATTTATATGTAAAATCAGACTTGGCCTTATAGGCTTTTAAGTTTTGGAAGAAACTCTTGATCTATATGTAAATCCATATGTGAGCTGAGCTTATAGGCATGTGCTTTTTGTCTATATATAAGACTGGTTGTCCACATCACGAGTTCAAAGTAGATGATAATGTAATGTGTAGAATGTGATTAACTTCAAGGGGAGAAGATGTAAGATTTCCAATCTGGTGGGTTAGCATAGTCCACTATTTGTTTTTAAAACCGGTTTAATGGTGTTAACTATAGATGGAGTAAGCAGAAATGATCCAATATTGGTAAGTGATCTCTATGGAAATATTGAATTCTATTAGCATACCTTAATGATATGAAATATATATTACTATGTGTGGACTTAAGGTATTGTTTTCTTAATGGGAAAGAAACCCTAATTTTGTTGTAGGGTTTGTCTCCATCCTCACCCCTATAAATAGTTATCACTAGCCCATTAAGTGAGGCAAGCAATTGAAAGTAAGAGAGAAAGCGAGTAGACCAGACCAACATTGATCGTGTTGTACAAGGAGTATACGAAAAGATTTGGAAAGAGTTGTCATTCTTCAACTATGAATTCAGGTACACCCAAAACATGTCTTTGTAGTATTTATCATGCATGCTCATTGATCTCCATGAATTGTTTCCACATTTATTTTCTATTAGAAGAGACTATGATGGAGTTTAACAACACATCACATTTAATTCAATGGGTTAAAGTGTTATTGTAATAACCTAACAACTCATGATGATAAACTCAAACACTTAAGTGATATGGTTATATCTAATAAATCATAATGTCCTTTCCTACTTAAAAAGGTGTGATGATGTCTAACAACTCTGTTGGAAATGTGTATCCATCAAATCCGGTTCATTTAATAAAAAATTCTATTTTAATGTATATTTGATATTTATTTATCGGGCTTGTACATTGTTCTATGGGTTTTCACCCAAAATCGTTCTTAGCTAGATATAGGATTAGACATCCTGTTCATATAGTCGTCATATTGTATATTACCAGGGATGTAATTTCAGTGTGAGAATGAGATTCGTACCCGTCACCTGGCCTTTGACTTAAGAAATCATATTTGTTGCAATGTTATATCACGTGTTTTGGTAAATTAATGGTTGATGTCCTATAGACTATATATCAATGCACTGGACATGTGGTCCCATAATGTTAATGAAAGACATTGTAAGCATATAATCCACTACCCTTCGTTGGGGAATATAAAGGAGAGAGAATGACAGTTCTTTATCGGACAAAAAATTGCTATTAGTTTCGTTTTTATAAATTGTTTACAAAAATTATTTTATGATATGAAAAGATATTTTATTTATTAAATTTTTATTTAAATATTCTTGACGTTCGATCATGATCATAGACTCTCTGATATTGACATGTACAATGGGTTGGTGTTTGGCAATATTAAATTACATGTCTTATAGCTCATTATGAAATATTAGAAAAATGGAAAGTCTTATATGCAAATTAAAAAGTTTGAAGAATTTTAGGAATAATAATTGACTAATTATCTTTCATTTATGGCAGTGAAATATTATATAATTGGATTATATTGTTTGCCATAATTAAAGATATATAATTCCCTTTTAGATTGTACCTCTTCCACAATTGTTCAATTTTGGAAAGTGCTCTCTACCACCAAGGTTTTGCCTTCTTTGTTTCTGAAAAATAGATTGAATCAAAGCAGGGAACCCTAAAAAGGGATTTTAGTATAAAAAGGCAAGGGGGGAGAGCTCCACATGGTTTTAAAGCTCTCTCTCTCTCTCTCTCTCTCTCTCTCTCTCTCTCTCTCTCATTGTGAGTGTGTGTATGAAAGAGAAAGTGGGTTTGGCGAAACCCTAGTTCTTGATGAAAAGCTACTCTCCTTAATTGAACGTAGATTGAAGTTTCAAGGCGTTGACAAGGATCAATCCCTGCTATTGCTCCAGTGAGGAAGAAGTATTATCTAGAGGAGAAACTTCGATCATAACTAAGATGACTAAACATTTCCTCTCGAATTTATTTTTGTTCTCTTGGATCCAAATGGAAAAGCTCCCCACCTAATCCAAATCCACTATGCTATCGGGGTTAAAAGCCAACAAACTCATCATCCTAAAATTGGTAATGGGAGAATCGCAAGACAAATAGAGTTCAATTGTTGATATGGTGTAGTGTAAATACCATCATATGTATCTTATGTTAAGGGGAGATTCACTTTGAATTATTCTAAGCGAGTTCAAAACTCTGGAAAAGTTTTGAACTCTTGTGTAGTAATCTATCATATTCTTCATGCTAACGCTTTGCTAGGAACCTCATGTTGAGGGGAAGCAATGGCTTCCTACGTCATCATGGTTTGTCAACTCAAAAAAAGGGTAGATTATTAACTCCAAGGGATTCCATTCATATATATGTTTTGGATACGAAAATCATTAATTGACGTGTGTTTAGGTTTGTTAACATGTTTGTTTATGAACTTAAAGAAAGACAAGTCTCAATGCACAAAGGTGATCTTAAGGAGGCTAAGAGAAGCATGTTAAAGAATGATAAAGAGTTATCATTTGAGGCCTTCCGTGGAGAAAGCTACGTATTACCCATGTCTATAAAAGACAAGAGCTTCAATGAAGAAATTAACTTGGAGCAAAGGAGGATTATTTATGTTCATCAAGATTATTTGAGCCTAATTGATACACATCTAAGGTAATCTTGATATACAAGGTTTGAAAGCCCCTCAAGGAAAAGCAACCTAAAACCAAAACCAAGATACTAAGAGGTTTGACTTAAATAATCTTGAATGGCCTTGCTGTTCAACATATGAGTAAGACCTGGTAGACTCAAGAACAGTTGTCCCTGGGATCATCCATCAAAACAAAAGCAGTGGCTTTTGTGTCCTCTGTTTCATGGTCATCCTTGATCATTAAAATTTAATGATCCGCCTTAAGTATGATTCGACCATTAGATGATCATATGTGCATTGATTGGACTCTAACCAATTGTAAGGAACTCTAGCATCTTTAAATGGTGATCCGTGGATTTAGAATCTATTAAATGAAGAGAGAGAAAATTGATTCTAAATCCATGGACCAAGGTTATTTTCGTACATTCTCATACGTGAACCTAATCCACTCTTTTCGCCTACTAGTTTTTCTTGGAACTTAAAAGTAATGTTTAAAGTTAGTGGGCTGTTTAATCATTTCTCATTAATGATGTCAATTGGTTTGAGCTTAAATTCAAAATCATGTTGGATGACCGGCTAGACTCAAACGGCTAGTTTATGGCCTATAAAAAGGTTTGAGTAAATTAAACAATGTAGTAGTGGTGGATGTGGATGTGAGTGTAAGTGCGTTACACCAGAAGGTGTGGATGTACAAGCATTACACGATGAAATGGGTTGGCTAGAAAAAGCAAGTGAGATCAAGTATGAGCTTAATGAGAGCATTTTTAGACTTGACATTAGAAGAAGTCATTTTGCAGCAAAAGTGGTGTGAGCTTAAGAGGAGCCCACCGGATGTATGTGGAGTTGATGAGAAGGAAATCCGAGAGTGGATCAGGTTCACGTACGCGTTCTTGGTCCTTGGATTTATAATCAATTTTTTCTCTCTTCATTTAAGAGATTCTAAATCCAAGGATCAGGGACGTACAAGAACATTCTAGTACGTGAACCTGATCTATTCACAGGAAATCCTTGGCTATTAGCGTGGGTGATCAAACTAATGGATTGTGATTAGGTTGAGGAAATACTTGGCCAATGTAGCCTGGGTGCCAACCTGATGGAAAGTGATTTGATTTCCAATCTGATGGATTAAGATTGGTGGTTGTAAAGGCTTGATTCGTGCCATCTAGTAAGGAATCCATTGTGTAAAAGGAAATCCTTGGATGAGGAGGCTAAAGTAGTGGATGTAGGATTAAGGATCCTAAACATTATAAAATTGATTATCTTTCATTGTCTCTCTTCCCACTTCTTACTTTCTTGTTCATATTCAGTCCGTTCTACTTTCTTGTTCATATTCAGTCCGTTCTACTTGCATTACCTTTCTAGGATTTCAATGCTTTTCCCTAACAACAAGTAGTATTATTTGTTAATAGCAAAGCAAGTAGTGGTTTGAAAGACTAACAATCCTTGTCCAACACACAGATTTTGAGTTTGATTGACTTACTTAAATCGATCACTCAAAGTCATTTTAGTTGCACACCCAATTCACCCACTCTTGGGTGAGGCCATTAGATCCAACGCCATCAAAAAAAGGAATCCTATTGTGCATATGGTTACCCTCTAGATGCTATCTGTTTCAATTTCGTAGTTCAACCCTACAAGTTGTTAGTCTTCTTCCCTAGGGAACAGAGGCTAAGATATCACTTGATATTCCCAAGTAAACAATGAAGGGGTTGAATCAGTGCCACCAAATTTCCTTCTCAAAATTCTATCCCTGACCATTCACCTCACTGCTTGGTATGCCCTACTGGTCACTCAAACCAGTTGGGGCAATCCCACATTTATGATCAGTATCACTAACACAGTCGTATGCATGTCCACCATGCAACCAACAAGTGGTCAGGTCTATCAGACAATGTACTCCCAACCTATAGTCAGAATTCTAATAGTTACAATAACATCCACACAACACACAATATACGTGGCTCAACCAATTTTCTACATCCACAGAGCAATGCCCTAACTAGGATCTCCTATATTTCCCAATGCTCAATTGGGTTCGACTATTACAACATCCCAAGTACTACAACACGTGCTTCAGCCTAAGCTCCAACTCAGAAGGGCTACAATCCATAATCCCCTATAAAGTCCCAACTTAACATGTTACAATGTATATAAAAAAAAAATACAAATCCCACCCTTTTACAATTCAAGAGCTTAGGTAAATGTCAATTATATCCTAGGCATATGAAATTGTACTTGAATACAAAGATTACCTTCCCTTGGTAATCACATTTGGAGAAGCTTCATTGTGATCCCCCATAACTATTCACTGGAATCTTCAACTAACCCCTAGTAGTGGAGCAACTTGAATCCTCAAGTGACTTGGTATGTAGGGAGAGCGGATCGGATCAGGTTTACGTACGAGAATGTACAAGAACGTTCCTGATCCGTAAATTTAGAATCAATTTTCTCTCTCTTCATTTAATAGATTCTAAATTGACGGATCAGGGATGTACCAGAACATTCTCGTATGTGAACCTGATCCGTTCACGTACGTAGGACCACCCCCCTTGTACCTTCTCTCATCTCTCTTGCATTCAACTCACTTTGAAATCCTCATCAACATCCAACTACATACCTTGGGTCTTAGTGAGCTTCAACAGATCTCTCAACTCTCAACAATGGCTGTTGAAGGTAGTTAATGCACACCTTGACTGTTAAGCCTTATTGCAAAACTAGGAGATTAATGCACCAAGAAAGCCTAAAAAATCGTCCTAGCTTGTTCTCTTGATTAGGAGTAATCCCCAATGACATGGGCTGGCGAGGGAAGCTGAAGCCGTCGAAGAACTCCTTTAGAAGGCAGGGCTCATTACAGCCATTAGATAGAGATCGGATCGGTGGCTTGCATCTTCAACTTGTGGGGTGAACCAGAGGCCATAGCTTAGAATCTTTCATCTGTGCATTATGCAACAGCGTCACACACTAATAACGGTTTGATTTATTAGACAATCGATTGGGGATCAAATCTTCTCTCGTCCGTCGGATGAGACAAGACGTATCTCATACGCTTGACAATTCTGGGGATTTAAAACGGCAGCTCATGTAATCTCATCACATATCCAGATCCTCCCCATAGAGCCCAGGTCCTCCCAACCGTGAGGTCACTGTATGATCCATGGGCTCTATCCTATCCTCTAGTCACTCATAAAGTGGAAGTGACGTGTTTCAGCTTTGATTGGATGATTTAGGAGGGCTTGCTTTGGTCTGTCCAATAAGTGTCTAGATGACCGATTAGATGTGATGTGATCTGATGAACCTCAGGGAACCAACACTTTTTTTATTTGGTAGAATATCGGTTCTTCATCGCTAGGCCAACGATAGTGTCCACACAAGCATCTTATTCGGCTCTTGTCAGCGCCTTTGCGATCAACCATTGGATCTAATCATGTACATGTGGCGCACTCCAGCCCCTAGTTCTGGAATCAATTCAAAATCCCTTATTTGCAAAAATCCCCTCTCGTCTTTCGGAGTTTATATATTTCCCTTTCCCAACTTTTCTTAATTATACTTCAACCCCTGGGAATTTTTTTTTTTTTTGGGGTAAAATCCCCTGGTGGTTTTAAACCAACTTACCAAGAGCTCAACTCTTGAGCCTCTCTAAGCAACATTGATCAAACACAAATCAATCAACACCTCATATGCCCCTCAGACCTGATGCTTGCCCCTAGTCGCTTGTCCGTGGGCACACGCTGGGTGGGCATGGCCGGCGGACCCAAGCACCATATGCAGGAACGCCTGCATGCTTCTAGCCCCATGGCCCATGCACCCCAGCATCTAGGGCCCCCTGTTTTTCCTGTTGCTGTGGCCCGTGGCAGGGCTGGCCGTGGCCTGCTCATCTGGGCATGGCTTGACTACTTGGCTTCCATCTTGGTACCCTGATGTTGCCATGTCTTCACATCCAGAATTGCCACCTCATCAGACTCCAAGTGCTACTTCAGCATGTGGGTCCCGCCCACCATGCATTGTCATGCCTATCATATGCCACATAGGCATGTCTGCCAGTGAATTAGCAAGCATATAGCATGATATACCATCTGCCTTGTCCCGACCCCTTTCTTTGCAAAGTCGATGAAACCCTCAATGGAACGCACCAGGGTCTCTGGTTGATTAGGTGCAACTTTGTATCTTTTAGCATTTTAACTTTTATTTGAGCTTGCCTTTATCCAAGCTGACGAGCTCACACACACACATCTACATGAACAGAGCATTGCTGCTCTGTTTCAGATCTAATTTTTTGTTGATCCTTGAATATCTGAAGGGTGCTAATATGTTCATCTCTCCATCCCTCTTTTGGGTTGGTCTTCTCAATTTAAGAATCGTGTTCATGTTTATTCTACTAATCGCTAGTGGGTGTTTTCTTCCATAGTAGAATTTCCAGAAATTATTTGTTCTTGTCTTTAGTGCCTAATGGCTATTTCCAACTCTTGTCCATTGTTTCACTCAAATCATATATGGATAACTCACCGATCTATAAAAGATGTAAACTTTGGCAGAAGATGGAGTACATGTTAAATCAATTTGAAGAACCAAAAACTCCATTACAAATTCAAAGTATATTATATAACATGAGCAGTTGCGAATAAGTTCACTCTAACTAATCTGTGCCCACCCCCTCCCCCCTCCCCCCTCCCCCTCCCCCCTCCCCCCAACCCCACAATTGCCCATCTACTCTGCTGTAGCAAAGGCGAGATAGTGAGACGAAAGTAGGAGTTGGGGATGAAGTTCGCACACACAGAGAACCCTATTCCTTCTTTCCAGTAGTGTTATGATGTATCACATGTGTAAACGACTTTTTGAGGCAACACCAAAACAGACCACACGATCAACTAACCTTCACATGTCACTCCCCTGTGCCACGCTACATGATGTATAGCACATCCCGTGCTACAGAGGAGGCCGATCATAGCAAACATCTTATTGGCCGAGCTGTCAGGAATTGGATTGTGATTTAGCAAGAGAGTCCAGAGCCCTTTAAAGCAATTGCAAGAAAAGATTTTGTTTCACAGTTACTACATGCTGAGATAAAAGAAAACAAAAAAAAAAAAGGCTTGAATGAGAAAAGGATTCAAAAAGAAAACAATGAGTAAAAGAGAAGAGAAGAGTAGAGAAGTGGACAGTAGACTTCAAAAACATGAAACTCAGTCCCCTCTATGTAATAGAAGAGTTGATGAACAAGACACTGCAGTTTAACAGGCATGAATTTAAGAAACTGCTAACATAACCTAGGGACTGTCCTAGCAAAAGAAATTAAATAATAAGCAGAGTACCATTAATTATTGATCCACAATGTACGATCAATACATCCAGATTCCGAATCTCTTACACCCACTCTGTTTTAAAACAAATATTTACCATTATCTCAATTGCAAAAGAAAATGACAATTTTGCCTTTTACACATTCCAGAGTTGAGAAGTCTCTCCAAAGGTCAGAATTGGCACATCATTCGACATGAGGATGGCCCGTTTTGGTAAACTTATCCCGTGAAGATGAGTTTTACCCTAAAATATTCCAAAAGTCATTCCAAATAACATACGCATAAACAGTACAAATAGCAATAAGAAAATCACATTATCCCCGTAATGTTAATTATAAGATAAGCTTGAAGTCATAAATTAGATACCCCAAACCCGACCCAAATCCCTCTCCCTCTTTATCAAGAAATTGGGGTGAACCAGATGGGCGGAGACGGAGCAGGACTTGAATGATCTGAGAAAATAGGTTCAATGCTGTTATCTTCTAAGTGAAACAATTTAGCTAGTGTTCCACAGACTTGAGTTTCAAAAGAACTGTAGTGGTTATGATCTGTGAAATATATGCAATTTCCTCTAAATCCAGGGTAGTCAGTTGCTGATACAGACAAGGCACTACCTGCGCCAATAAATAGCATTTGATCACCCAAGTCCACCACTTTAATCCAATTCCGACTCTTTTGATCCAACTTGAATATCTTGAGCATAACATTTGACGTCATATTAACAAGTAGACAATATTTTATTACCATCAACAATTCTCCGAGACATTCCACCAAATAAAAGGACTTAACCAGATTAGTGGGAAGGCGGCCAAGATCCTCTTCCGCCGGAGGAGAGGCACCCAGGTTGATGGAAATGCTAATATCATCTTCTTCTGGAGGAGTAATGTTACAGCTTGTAACTTTCGGATGAGGACCCAACTCCACGATTTTAAGATCACGCCGTTTAGTAAAGCCATACAATTTTCCATCGTAAAAAATAATGTCTTCAAACCCTTTTCCCAAGGCGGTCCACACCTCATCCCCTGGCCTACAGAAGGCTAAATCATTGATAGAGTAAATCGCAACGACTACACCACAATCCATTGCCACAGAGGATACAATATTTTTATCATCCAAATCAGAATTGTTAGTAGTAGCAGCAGGAGGAGGTGACAACAAGATAGCCTTGAAAATGTGGTTGAAGCTCGGTGTAATAGATGCGTATGAAGGATGCTGAATGGGGAAAGTACCTTGTGGTGGAAGTTCATTTAGAACTCTAGTAAATGGATGCAAAAGGAAATTCCGTCCCATCTTATTCACCATTATTAACCATCCCCAGTTAGATCCGTAACAACGAGCACCATAGACTTCAGGAAATTCTAACCTGAAAAGTTTGCTACGGGAGAGACTGAAAAACCAAAGATTATTATCCTCCAAGGAAGAAAGCATCAGCCATGGGATTTGAGGTCGCAGGTGGAGCCGCCTTATTTTCTTGGATGCAATGGCAATTGATCGCCAGGACTTGCAGACTGCACTAAAGCAATGCAAGTGTTCCATGTCTAACTTGGTTACGATGAACATCATGATATCCTCTGGAAGGATGACACCATAACAAATAGAGGTGTTCTTCAACTTCTTTCTATTGGTACCACCGGATATAGTTGGACAGACGGAAAGAGAAGTCATGGTAAATTGCAAATAAAAATAGTCACAGATACACGATGGCGGTTTGGTAGTTTACACCTGCTAATACATGAAATCACTTAGTACACATACACCTACAGAAAATATTCATGATTCAAATTTGATACATACGAGATGTCAAGAAACGAGAAAGAGGGAGAAGAAGAATTAAGCATCAGAGGCATCATAGACCAGGTACTGGTTCAGAAAACAAACCCTAAAAATTTAATTCTTGTGGAGTAAATAAAATGAAAAACTAATAAGAACAATCCCAAGCACAAAACTTTAAATTGCACATCAGTCGATTGAGTCCAATAACACCAAATCTCAATTAACAGACATATCAACAAATTAAACCAACAGAGGAACAAGAGAAAAAATAACTACAACACAATCACACCTGTTGAATGAAAAAAAAAAAAAAAAAAAGAGATTTGAGTGAATACCTAGAGCAATTGATCGTTAATGGAAGGAAGTTCTCCACAATCGAACTTTTGAGTTAATAAAATGGAAAACTAATAAGAACAATCCCAAGAACAAAACTTTAAATTGCACATCCGTCGATTGAGTCCAATAACACCAAATCTCAATTGACACACATATCAACAAATTAAATCAACAGAGGAAGAAGAGAAAAAATAACTACTACAACACAATCACAACTGGTGAATGAAAAAAAAAAAAAAGAGATTTGAGTGAATACCTAGAGCAATTGATCGTTAATGGAAGGATGTTCTCCACAATCGAACTTTTGAGTTAATAAAATGGAAAACTAATAAGAACAATCCCAAGAACAAAACTTTAAATTGCACATCCATCGATTGAGTCCAATAACACCAAATCTCAATTAACAAACATATCAACAAATTAAACCAACAGAGGAAGAAGAGAAAAAATAACTACTACAACACAATCACAACTGGTGAATGAAAAAAAAAAAAAAAAAAAAAAGATTTGAGTGAATACCTAGAGCAATTGATGGTTAATGGAAGGAAGTTCTCCACAATCGAACTTTCCTCACACTTCCGCTCGATCCAACCCTTCCTGCTATCTAAACTTACAACTTCTAAGCTTTCCCCTTCCCCTGTATATATGACTGAAGGATTCACAGTTATAAATTGATTCTGATTCTGTTTCTGATTCTTTCCAAAAGAAAACCCTAATACCGCTAGAGCTACACGCGCTGACACGCCTCACGTCTCTCCGCCTTCCGGGTGTGTATGGAGACGAGAGTCGACCTAGACCGACCCGAGAATAATCGAAACACAGGCTATGTTTGGTAGCCATGAGAAGAAAAGAAAAGATAAAAAAGAAAGGAAAAAAAAGGAATCTAAGAAATGAAAAGAAAAGAGAGAAAATAAATGAAATGGTGAGAAAAATATAAAAAAGTATGTATGTTTGATTACTAGGGGTGTCAATTGGTTGGTCCGGCTCGGTTTCGGTCTGGGTTGAGTCGGTTTTGGTGTGGAAAAGTTGAAACCGAAACCGAACCAATAAGGAAATTCTGGTTTCGATTTTGGTGCGGTTTGGTTTCGGTTTGTCTTTGATTTCTTAAATCGATTTGTAACCGGGTTGGTTTTGGTTTTTGGTCTAGTTTGGATTCGAATTTTCATACAAATGTATACAAAACTATGCAAATTTTGATTTTTTAATGAATTTTGGAGTGTTTCGGTTTCTTACTTGTTTGATTTCGGTTTCGGTCTGGGTTTTGAGCCGGTTTCGGTTTGGTTTTGGGTTCATTCGGTTTCCAGTGCGGTTCGGTTTGGTTTTGGGGTTGTAATACTCGAAACCGAACCGAACCAATAAGGCTTCGGTTCGATTCGTGTTGTTATCGGTTCTGTCCGGCTGGTTTTACCGGTTCGATTTAGAAATTGACACCCCTATTGATTACCATTAGAAGAGAAGAAAAGAAAACTTTTTATATTTTCTAATGTTTTCTTGTATTTTTTGTAAGATTTTTTTTTTTCGGAGCAAAAGAAAACTTCACAAATCCCAATGTAAAATTTGAAATAAAAAAACAGAATTTTCTCTTAGTTTAGGACATACCAAGCACAAAGAGAACTTCCCAAAGCAAGAAAAAAATATAAATTCTTTTCTTTGTATTTTTTTTTATTTCTTCTTATCTTGGCTACCAAACACAGAAACATAGCCTGAGAAAACACAAAATGACCTCTATAGATTATTTATTTATTTTTTATTTATTTTTATTTTTTTAATATGGAAGAGATTGAAGAAAATTAGATTAAATTAAGTAAAGTTTTGAGAACATTAAAGTTAAGATTATTTTTTTGTGAAATGGGGACTATTCTGTAAGATTTCCAATTAGGTGTGGGCTAGCATAGTCTAAGATTTGTTTTCAAAACCAGTTTAATGGTGTTGACTACAGATAGAGTCAGCAGAAAGGATCCAATAATGGTAAATGATCCTCTATGGAGATATTGGATTTTATTAGCACACCTTAACGATATGAAATATATTTATTATTATGTGTGAACTTAAAGTATTGTTTACTTAATGGTAAAGAAACCCTAATTTTCTTGCAGAGTTGATCCCTACCCTTACCTCTATATATAGTTATCACTGACCCATTAAGTGAGACTAATGATCAAAAGCAAAAGGGAAAGAAGGTAGACCAGACCAACATTGATCGTGTTGTACAAAAAGCATACGAGAAGAGATATGAAGAGTTCTTATTCTTCAGTCATGGATTCAGGTACGCCTAAGATCTGATTCTATATTTATTATTGCATATTTATTTGATCTAAATGTGGTTACATATATTTTCTATCAATGGTATCAGAGTGGTTCATAGAGACGATGGACTGCATTTTTTTTTTTTTTTTTTTTTTGTATGAATTAATGTTCGATTCAACCTATAATATGCATGTTTCGGCCAAGCCATGGCTGCTTACACCTTAGGCAACCTAGTTTTTTGGGAATCGGGTCTCTTGAGAATGGAGGGCTTCGGGTTTCAGGTTTTGTCGTTGAGATTGAGTATTTGATGGTCTTAGCCGTTGACACCCTAAATAGTCCTACCGGCCTTTGACTTTTGAAGTTGCAGGACATTGGGTAATGTTGAGGAAGGAGGGGATCGTGTCTTCCCTTTGCATAAAAGGTAAGACTTCAATTTAATTAATTAAAAATAAATAAATTAATTAATTTATTGGATGGCATTATATTTCCTGCATATGAACCCATAAGTAGTAGGTTCCTCTTGCATGTGATCATTGATTTTTATTATTTTTTTTTAAAGTTTTTTTCATAGGAAATAAATTTTTTTTTTTTTTATAAGTAATGATGACTTAAATTGTTCACCAATTATGGAATGGTGGTCTCAACCTTTGTTAGTTAAAATGGGAATGGCAAAAAAATGTTGTTCGGTAAGGGCGTGTTCTAAACGGATCAAAATGTGAATGGGGGGACGGTCAAAACTATGGTAAAATACAGAAGAAACAACAAAAAATTGAAAATGGATGGTACGCATTTTAAACGTTTAAATTTAAACAATACGGCGCCAAAAAAAAAAGGCAATATACATGCATAAATTGGCATTTATCAATTTGATGACAATATGGCCCAAAGGCTTTCCATTTGTTGAGTTTTGAACCCTCTCCAGTCTCCATCCACCAAAAGTGGGGATGTGAAGAAAAATGGTAAAAGTAAAAGTGTATAAAGATTTGGCAATCCTTTTAAAAAATTAAAAGCAGATTCTGTAATCCTTTGGTAAACTTTTAGATTTGATTTGGAAGAATAATATTTGTAAATGTTAGGTTTTGAAATTGGTGGACAACACAATTATTTTTCTATGAAATAGTTTAAAGGAGAAAAGTCAATCACAATAAAGAGGATACCTGGAGTCGAGAGAGAGAGAGAGAGAGAGAGAGAGAGAGAGAGAGAGATTCTTCTGTCCAGCGGGACCACCCCGGTTTCATTTTTGGACCTTGCAGCAATTTGCTTGTCCATCTTGTTAGACTTGCATTAAATTAAGTAATCACGGATGTATGTTCCTACTGAGGGTGGTCGTAGATCAGCTGGAACCAGGTCCAGATGTAATCCGGAGGACAATCTTATCTAACCTTGAGACCACACCTTTTTTGGATTCCATCTTCCTCAGGTGCTTGTCTCCCTTGGCATGGCAGTTTTAATAAGCTGTGAGTTGATATTCGTCTGGGCCTCTGACCTGAGTTTCTTTTGTCCACTGTTAGGAGAGAAGACGAGGCGGAGTGAGACTTGAGGACAACGGATAGCAACTTGGAGTTGAGATTTTCTTATTTAAAATGGGAGAAGCATATTCTCAAGAAAAAAAAAATAGAGAGAGAGAGAGAGAGAGAGAGAGAGAGAGAGAGAGAGAGAGAGAGAGAGAGAGAGAGAGACCCCTAACCTATATTTTGCTCGTCGTTGGGAGAGAAGATGAACCGGAGTGAGAGGCTAGCGGACAATGGACAAAAAAGATGCGAGAGCATCCTTTAGGCAGAAAGGGGAGAGTGGGAGATGATCAGGGTTTTCCCACTCAGAGGCTTAGTGTTAGGGTGAGTCGTGCAAAAAAGGGTTTTCCCTTCTTTCTTTTTTTTTTTTTTTTTTTTAATTTTCTTATCCATTTTTTTAACTTAAAAAAAATGGATTCGCGTTCTAAAAGCGTTTAGAACTTCAACTTGTGCCATTCCAGTTTTTTATCGGCTTACTCTGGGCAATTCAGGAATCGGCGTTTAAAACGGAAAAAAAACAGACCGGCATTTTAGACGCGAATTAACTGTTAGGATTTTGAATTATATCTTGGGTAAGGCATGTAAATAAAATTGGTTTATTAAATTTGACAAATTTGACATTGTATAAAGGAGAGAACATTGACAACTGTTCACTTTTTCTATTATTCTTCTCCTTAAAACCGTGGTGAAGATACTAAAAGGGATTTAAGGAAGAAAGTCTTATAGGTTTTATTGCTTTAGCCTAATGCAAGAAAGTAGGTGCTCCCTAAACCCGGTTTATTGACAAGTTGGTTAGATTTGGTCGTGCAAGGTCCGAACCTGCAAGGGTTGACGCAGGTATCTATAGTGTATGACAGCAAGGGTGACGTCAAATCCAGGTTTGTCAGACAAGATTGAGCCGGTGCCCGATGTGATTCGCAAGCCTAAGTTGTGCCCTTGCACGTATCATAAGGGCATGTATGAGTAGGGAAGGTATATTATCATATTGGATGATGAGAACTTGGTTCACGACAAGTGGTGGGAGTGAAATAAGCATTGAAAACCCATTTTCTATCGAAATCTAGCAAACTTGGCCATGTTCTAGTCAACAGGTGGGTAGTCACGGGTGGGTGCGACCCACCTGTAGGGGAAATGTGGGCCCTAGCAAGCCCAACTTAGGTGATCACGCGTGTTTTGGGTTCCCCATCATAATAAAGTCATGTGTATCCGGTATTACCGGTTACTTCGCTCGGTATCGCGATTTAATGCGATTCAGGCCATAGAAGGCCAAAACCAAATGCACCCTAGTAGATATTTATAACTCATACTATAAATAGCATTTACTCTTCTCTCCCATTTATTATTTCAGTAAGGGTTGGTGGAGAGGAGTAGGAGAGGGAGAAAAGAAGGAAGTGAGGGAAAGTGTGTCCCCCTTTGATTGCTGGGCCGTATCTTGCTTTTTCGATGCTGGAACAGAGATCGGCACCTTGAGATCTACAGTTTGAGGTAGGTAAGTGCCATAAACCCTTGAATGTGGTGAAACACTCCTATGTGGTCAAATCAAGAGTTAAAAGGGACTCTATGTGATTTCTTTGTAGGTTTTAAAAGAGGAGCAGCCAAGATTTGAAAGCATTTTTGTGATATTTGGAGTTGGGGAAACGATCTTAGGTTTTGGGGTTTCTTGAGCTAAAGGTATGATTTGTTTACAAAATCTTAATTTGAACCTAGATCTATGTTATGTTTAGGTGGATGAAGGCTAAAATATGTGGGAAATGTGATGGAAATAACCCCCTTGGATTCCCAAGAGGTGAGATGAAGAAGAGAAGTAGGACAACAGAACCTATTGAACACTGGTGTGTAGCACTGGCAGGTAACCAAACCCACCAGTGTGATCCCCTAGTCTTACTTGGGCTTCGAAGCCTACAAGCGAGTAGGACTGGCGGGTCTAGTACCGATGGGTACCTAGACCTACCGATATAACCCATCGGTCTTGGTTGGGTTTCGGGGTCCTACTGAGAGGGTTACGGCCGGAGATTCCCCCTTCTTCCCCCTTTGTGGGGGGAGGGGGGAAGGTTTTGGCATTCTGTCCTCTCTCCTCTCTTTCCCTTTCTAAGGGAGGGGTGTGTCGTGTGTGCTTACCTGTAGGCCCCACACAATCGTACTACTGCTTAATGATATGTGGAGGCCTATTTCACAGGAGTGTAAAAGTCGTTATTGAGACGAGTATTTGATGATGGTCTAATACAGGGGATTGAGATCATGCAAAAGGCGTTTGAAGTCACCAGCTAGGATTATGGGCCTAGGACCCAGGGGTGGGCCCAATTCTTAAGAAAAGGGCCCGAAAGTTGGTTTGGTCTAGAGATTTAGGGTAAGTGTCAGGTTGTAGAGTTGGGAAGGTGTTAGGTACCCAATCTACCTGATTCAACCGGTCTTCCTACTAGATGCTTAAGAATGAATATTTTTCATAATTATTCCTATTCCGCATGTATGGGTAAGTTATCACACATATACATTAGCTGAATTTAAATAATTATGTACACTAAAACAAGGTCAATATAAAGTCTAGATTATGCTAATTCGGTTGAGAAATTATACTTGAGCTTGTCCCCAGTTTTGGGTCAAGAGGGGTGGACCCTCTGATTAATGCTAGCATGAACTTTCTTGTGGATTCTCCCAGCTCAGGGGAAGATGGTCTTGACCTCCAACTTCCTTTTTCAAGAGATGCTGATTGTGGTAATATTAGGATGGAGTTCTGACTAGGAATGATTACTTTTGGAATTGAATTCTGGCAAAGCTTTGGCTAGAGAATGCTACTTCCGGGCTTAGGTTGAGGTGTCAATTCAACAGAGCTTCCGCTAGGGATGAGTTACTTCTGGATTTTAGCTAATGTGGTACTTCGGCAGAGCTTCTGCTGGAGATGGGCTATGGGAGGGCTCGGCTGAGGTGGCACTCTGGTAGAGCTTTCGCTAGGAATAGGCAATAGGAGGGATAGGCTGAGATGACACTCTGACAAAGCTTCCATTAGGAATAGGCTATGGGAGGGCTTGACGAAACTTAAATGATTGAGGAACTTTGAAGGCCCGAAGAACACTTCAAAGTTATGAAGATCGCTTTGAAGACTTGAAGAAACTCAAAAGAGGGGGACTAAGGCAAAGTTTCTCCTACAAAAAATGCTCACTTAAAAAATTTAGATGATTAAAGAACTTCAAAGGCTCAAAGAACACTTCGAAGATTTGAAGAACACTTCCAAATCTTATGAAGATATCTTCGAAGACTTGAAGAACCTCAAGGGGGGAGGGGAGGAGAGAGGACAGAGCTTTTCTATAAGGGGTGCTCACTTGGAGGCTTGAGTGTCAAAAACCAAAGGGAGGGGGGTATTTATAATTTTTTTTGGGCCAATGGGGAGGAAAGGGGAATTTCCTTGGCCAATGAAAAAGTGAAATTTCTAAATCAATGGGGTAACAAAGTGAATTTTTGGACTAATGGGGTGAAGGGTGAATTTCTTTGGCCAATGAGGTACAGAGATACTTTCTTGGGCCAATGAGATGAAAATATATATTTTTTGGGCCAATGGAAAGTCGCAGTGTAGGGTATGCTAGCGGGGCAATGCAGGATACACAAGCGGGTGAAGAAGGAATCCCTTCATAAATTCAGACATTGGAATGAGGATTTTGATCACCGATGGGGGCATCAGGGGGTTCTAGGATGAGGCACACGGGGCTCTGATAGGGGGCACAGGGGCTCTGGGGGGATACAGGGGCTCACAGGGCTCGCAAAGCAGAATGGTGTGCACGAAGACAAGCAATGTTGGGGGAGGTTGGTGCATGTGTGGGCAGGGTTGGGCGCTCATGGCAAGGTGTGGATGCTTGCATGGGCAGGGTTTGGGTGCTCATAGAAAGGTGTGGGGGCTTGCATGGGCGGGTTTTGGGTGCTCATGGTAAGGTGTGGGTGCTTGCATGGGTGGGGCTTGGGTGCTCAAGGTGTAACTTCTGGGAATGATTGCCGGAGATCCGATGGTTTGATTTGACGTACCATATATCATTGGATTCGTGATTCTAAGTACTATGCACCTATATGGTCACTTTGGACCGAATTCCTTCGTATATGAAAAGTCAGAATTAGACCCTTCTTTTCTCTTGCATGGGTCTTTTTGGGATTTTGGGGTGAGTATGGAATGTTTCGGGGTTGGATTACCTCAGTCAACTGTCGTCTCTATCAATTGGAAGAGAGAGGTCAAGTCTATGATCCGTAAGTCATCATAGCCGAAGGAGGGTGACAAAATTAGGTGTCTACAGAATGGCCCTCTTTGATCAAGGCCTGTACCAATAGCCAAAGGGTAAAGAAAAGAACAACCACATTTTGTCACCTGAAGAGTGTACTGCCGTCATCTTGCTCAACAATGATGAAGTTAAAAATGCAACAGGTAATATCTCTTAACTACTATAGTTTAGAATCTTACCTAGGTCGTCGATCGTAGGAAAGAAATTTGAGCCCTTTCAATTCTGTTAGAAAATGTTGAACCAATGTTTTGTAGAGATTTGATCTCTCTATGCAGAAGATGTTAGTGCTTGAATTTTGACCTTGATCCATCATTTGTAGAGATTTGAGCCCCCCCTGTAAAAGATTTTAGTGCTTGAAGTTGTTCTTCCTAGGCTGGGCTTCCTTCCACCAGTCCATGGAATTGTCCAATGAGATCGGACCACTTGGGGCCGATTCAAAGAGAATGGGCCGACTGGGGCCGATTTAATGAGATTGGGCCGTCAGTCGGTTCAATGAGATTGGGCCATCTGGGACCGATTCAATGAGATTGGGCCACCTGGGGCCAGTTCAATGAGATTAGGCCACTTGGGTCCGGTTCAATGAGATTAGACCACTTGGGGCCGGTTCAATGAGATTGGGCCACCTAAGACTGGTTTAATGAGATTAGGCCACCTGGGGCTAGTTCAATGAGATTGGACCACTGAGGCCGGTTCAATGATATTGTTTCTTTTCTTGATGTTTTCCTTTTGACCTTTGATTGGGGTTCTTGAATTTGAACCTTTGGATTGGAATCTTAATTTGCTCTTGATTTGGATTTGATTTGAATCTTGCTTTTTATAACAGTGACATGAATTTGGATTTTTTCCTTACACATGAATATAATTTGACTTTTGCTTTGAAATGTGTTTTGAATTTGACTTTCACCTTTCACATGAATCTAATGTAAATTTTATCTACCACATGAATTTGCTTTGAATTTCACTTTCCACTTGAATTTGGTTTTCACCTTCCACATGAATGAGATGTAAATTTTATCTACCACATGAATTTGCTTTGAATTTTGTATTTTGTGGTAAGAATCTTTGAGCTATGCCTTAGAATCGGAATAATTTAGAAAAAAAAGGAATTTTGAACCATAAAAATGGTCACCCTACTCACTTCTCATTCCGGTTTGTCCGGGTTGAGAGTAAGTTATGGGTGGGTGAGCTCGAGTCTTTGGACTTTCTTAAAGATTTGAAGATCGTTTGAAGTTCTTTCCATTTTGTCAGGTTTCTTCAAATTTCCTCTGAAGATCTTTGAGTTTTCCTTGAAGTTCTTTGAAGATCTTCATCCTCTCTTTGAAGATCTTCAAAGTTCTTGAGGAGGGAGCCATTTGGAAAATGTGAAACTTCTTAGTGTTCCTTGTAATTTAAAAAAATTGACCGAGAGATGGAAGAGAAGGACTCCTGAAAGGCTCCGGTTAGATGGTGCGGGTATTTGTAGTATTCCAACTCGGGGGAATAAGGGCCCCATAAATTGGTATGCTGGACTGACGCTCCAGAGGACTCGAGATCATGTATGCAACTCCTTATGGGGCACATGGGTGAGTCTTTGCTTTTATTCATTCATTATTTTTGTTATTTTTATTTTATTATATTTTTATGTTATTCATATTATTATTATTATTATTATTATTATTTGATTTTAGGGGTCTAATGGGGAGCCACCTACATTTGCCAGATATGTGTAGAAACGCAACCCTAAAATGATGCAAAAGACAATGGAAAAACAAGAACAAACAATGCACATAGGTTTATGAGGTTCAGCAAGATTGCCTACGTCCTTGGTAAGATGAGATCCTGCTTCAGTATCAATGGAGAATAGGGTTACAACGCTCGTCCTCACACCTCTCAGTATTTCTTGCATTACAGAGAAAGAAACCCTCACTACAAATATATAGTGAAAAAACCCTAATCCACAAAAATTTGAAACTATCCTTAATAAAAAAATTCGAGCAGGGGATTATGCCCCCTTACACCCCCGCTATACAGGGGGCCTCCTGCCCCTTGCAACCCCCACTACCCGCTAACCGGCTAGAGAGACCGCTGTCCTGCCTGTTGAGGCACTGCGTGGATACCTCTTACCTGAGCAGATTGGTCTCGTTGGAGACAAGTAAGTTCAGCCCGGCATTGGCAAGAGGCCTAATCAAGCAGTGGTGGCCGAGTACTCACTCTTTCCATCTCCCTATAGGTGAGATTACCATCGCACCCTTGTGCTTCTATGCCATAACAGACATACCATTTAGGGAGAGGCCTCTAATATTTCCAGAGACCCTGACGGCAAAGGAGTTTACTGACCTAACTGGTGCTGACATTCAGGATGATCATAAATATGTCCTTCTAGGCGAGATCAGTGCTCATTGGTGGAGGATTGGCCTGAGGGTGAACCCTGGTTCCCTTGCGCAGGTGACCCATTCTTTCCTTCTGTTTATTGTGTGTCAGTGTCCTTTTAGTGACCTCCGAGGTGGGGTGGATATTCGCATGGCTACCCTCTTCTAAAAACTTCGAGAGGTGGACAGTTGGGATTGGGGCGGGGCTGCCTATACCTACCTGTTGCGGAATCTTGACCTTTTATTATATGGAGATTGGGGCCTCAAGGGAGCGGGCTACATTCTCCAGGTAGCTTCTTATCCCTACACACATTTCTTTTCATTTGATTGCATCTCCTTGCTTTGATTTTTCAAATCAGCCCTGATGTTATGAACATTTGTGGATTATGGCCCCATTGCTAAAGGCTCCTCAGGCCTTATTCTTCCCCATGGCCACCAGATGGAGAAATAGTCAGGTACTCAGAGTCGTAGCTATCCTCCCAGGACCACTGCTCGTTCTCTCCTCAATGAGCTTACAAAGGTAAGTCCTTTTTTACATTGAATTTCCCTTTGTCTTGTGCTGTTCTTACTTCTCCTGAACTTGTAGATTACATGGAGGCCATTTTGGCACCTTAGGTCCCCAGACATCGGTGAGGTAGCTTGGGCCAGACATATGATGCAGATCCAGGTCCTATTCAGGGGTCTTTAGGGCCACGCTTGGTACTTGGGGGAGCGGGTCACTCTCCAATGGTCCGATTCTGACATGCACTTCTCTCCTTATCTTCCTCAACCTTCCATGCATCATTCAAAGCTCGTCCCTGCAGACAAGATTGAGGGATTGGCTGAAGGAGTATGGGATGACTGTTTCTTGGACTAGAATAGGGATTATGAGACCTTCGTCGAGGAAGAGACAGTCTGAACCCCTTTTGATCCCAGAGGTCTGGTGGTATGTTTCCCTTGTTAAGTACCTTTTTCATATGTCAAATTCTTCTCCTCTTTCTTTTTCAATTGATGTTCTTTTAGTGGAGGACACGGCATGCAGCCTCTTCTTTTACTTGGCCGCAATTGGGTGCTGTTGGCCCTTCCTATACTGGGCCTTCTTCTGTTGCAGGCTGATTACCCTTGGAGCTACTATTCCTAGCAATCCTTGTTTCTTTAGCTTCTAATATACCGTTGCCACGGGCATCCCCAAATTAGTGAACTGCCTCCTTGGGCAAGGAGTCTTCTGAACAGGAGCATCTACTTATATACAAAAGGTTGTGAAGAGTTGATGGGTGATATTGACTGTTGGATTGCGCCTACCACATTGGTTTTGGGACCTTTTCCTCGTCCAACTCTGGTAATTTTTTCTGCATCTTAGGAGGACCCTTGATGCTGGGCATCCCTTAGGATTCTATTTTCCACACATGTGCCAGTGGCTATCAAGGCATCAAAAGTCTGCTGATGTTGGTAGTAGAGAACATCATAATAAGGCTTAGATAAATTTTCAATCAACATTCTACTTGCTCTACTTTAGAAGGACGGTCTGCCATCTTGGTGGCCTTATCTCTAAACCTCATTAGGAAGGTGGTGAATCATTCTCTGGTCTGCTATCTCAATGTCTCTAGTTCTCGTATATTTCACATCCACTTCGGTGTTGTACGAGTACTGCTTGGTGAAGGATTTCACCACTGTTGCCCAATTTTAGTTTTAGGTAGACTTCAGCTATGTGAGCCACCTTAGTGCTGGACCTGATAGAGTTAACAGAAAAGCTTATCCCATTTGGTTGTCAGTAAGTTGCCATGATTTGGCGATGTTGAGGAAGACTTTGAGATGAGCCTTGGGGTCCCCTAACCTATCAAATCTGTCGGTCTGCCATTTGAACTTCTCAGGAATTCTTGCCCCGAAAAAGAATCTCATCTCGTTAGAATCTACCACTTGACTTTCCAAACTCTTTCCTGTTTGAATTAGATCTTCTAACTTTTCCAATTGCTCTCTGATTTTTCTTTCTCTCTCCATCTCTAGAGGTTCCATTTGGACATATGCTGTAAACTCCTCTTCCTTATCTTAAATCACTACCTTGGTCGGAGGGACCCAAGAATAAGTTCCCTATTGACCATTCAGACGAGTAGGTGAAACTCCTTGTTGACTGGTTAGTCTAGATTGCTCTGATTCTCTTGAGTCAACTAGGGAAGAAGTCCCATGATAACATGTAGGTCCGTTCTATTCTAACTCTTATGTAGCCTATGCCGGTTCGGCCCTGGGATCAGTCTTGGGAGGGTTTCGAAGTATGTGCAATATCTGGGCCAATCCACTCTTGACTTCGGCCATTTTTGTCTACAAAGTCTCTATAAGGTGGACCCATGCTTGCTCGGAGAGACGATGGAGGTGACACTAGACTTAAGCAAGTCAACCGGCTACCCTAACGTGTCCAAACGGACCACGAAAAAAACTTGAGATGTGGAATTGTGCTTAAACCAAAAGTGGCTTATTTTAGGATTCTTGTATTCCCAACCCTTTGTTCATTCATCCACTCAACTGTTAACCAATGATTCACCCAAAGTTATTCCACTTAATGATAGGGAGTGGATAGGGGCTGATGCCCCTAGTCCACTCAATGCCATAGGTGGAAGATACAACAAATGGCTTGACCAGAATATTCCTATGAGACACTCTTTGTCGATAAAGTCATGCATTCCTTAATATTACCGCACTAGGTGACCTTCCTCCTAGTTTTCTCGGGTCTTGTAGACTCTTCACAACAGTCGAAACCACATCTGCAACTCCATATGGGGTTCTTGTGTAAGTCTTTACATTTTCTCATTTATTTTTTCTCATCTTTTATTTTTGTTTTGTTCTTTTTTTTTAGTATCTTTTTATTTTTATGTTGTTTTTTATTTATTTTTTTATATATTCTTTATTTCCATTAGCATAAGGGGAGAGAACCACCTACCTTGGCCCTGTATGGCCACCCGAACATGGTTCGGTCATAGTATAGGATACTTCCTTGTAGAGTGAAGAAGATGGTCGACTCTTCTTGCTTGAAACGATTTGATTTTATAGAGACCCAAAAATTCAATCTGACACTGGTAGGGGCCTTGATAGAGTGGTGGTGGCCGAGTACTCACTCATTTCATCTTCTTGTTGGTGAGATTACCTTTTACGCCTTGACGGATGTTCCATTTGGAGGTAGACCCATGACCTCCCGAGACTTCGACAACCAGGGAGTTTAAGGACCTGATAGGTATTACCATTATGACTAATACGACACACATTCGTCTTGGGGATATCAGTGCATGATGGTGGAGAACCAGCCTGTGGGTAAACCTTGGCAACATAGCCCAGGTGACCCGTTCTTTCTTGTTGTTTGTTGTGGGTTAGTGTCTTTTTAGTGACCTTCGAGGGGTTGTAGACATTCGCCTTGTGTCCTTCTTCCTAGATCTTCAGGTGGTAGATTCTTGGGACTAGGGTGGGGCCGCCTACGCATACCTCTTGCAGACCCTAGAACTGTTGTCATATGAAAACCGAGGTCTCAAGGGAGCGGACTACATCCTTCAGTTAATTTTTATCATTATACTTATTCCCTTTCATTCATTTGGATTGCATTTCCTTACTTTGATCTTTTAAAATAGCCTTAGTGCTTTGAGCACCTGGAGATTATAACTCCCAAACTGAGAGATCCTCAGGCATTTTTCTTCCCCATAGCTACAAGGTGGGGAGAGAATCAAGTGCTTAGGGTCCCACGCCATCCTTCGGGGACCACCGCTCATTCTCTTTTGAATGGTCTTACTGAGGTACGCCATATTTGCCACTAAACTTCCTTATGTCTTGTGTTGTACTTACTTTTCCTTAGATTTGCAGGTCATTTGGAGGCTGTTCTAGTCTCTCGTATTTCCAGACTCTGACGAAATTGTCATGGCCAGATGCTTGTCTGAGAACCAAGTCCTTTTTCGAGGCATATGGGGCTATGTCTGGTACCTGGGAGAGAGAGTCATGCCCTAGTGGTCTGATCTCCAATCATGTCTCTCTCCCTGTCTTCTTCCACCCACCATGCATAGCCCAGAGATCATCCCTGCAGACGAGACTGAGAGTTTGGCTAATAGAGTATGGGATGAATCATTTCTTGACAGGGATAGAGACTATGTAGCCTTCTTGGAGGCAGAGACAGTATGCACCCCACTTGATTCTGATGGTCCAGTGGTATGTTGCCCTTTCTTTAGTATTTCCTTTATGCTTCAACTTATTTTTGTTTTGGTCTTGACTGATGTTCTTTCAGGGGAGAACACGACGTGTAGACCCTTCTACTGTTTAGTTGCACGTTAGTGCTGTTGATCCTTCAAAAGCTTAACCCTCTACTAGTGCTAGTGGGTCTCTTAGAGGAGCCAACATCCCCTTTTGTGGCTTTCCTGCTTGGTGCTATTCCAACGCGGCCAACCCCAGCCTCCCTCATCTTCTAGAGTGAAGCACAGATGTAGATGCTTCCCTTGGGCTGTCCATTCCTTATGACTATGTGGGTATCTAATCATCCTTCAATTGACTCTTGACTTCCTTTGGCTAATATGCTCTTTCTCAAGTGTCTCCGGAGATCTATTTTGAGATTAGGAGGATGCATTATAGCTTATGTGAGGTGATAGTCGCCAAGGTATTTTCTACCTATTCTTTTTTTCTTTTACCCTTCTTCTTTCATTATTCTTCTTCTTGATCCTTTCCTGTATTCCTTAGGATGGAAAGATCGTCGCTTTGGAGAGCCAAGCCAGTCCTTACGAGTAGGAAATTGCACAACAGGATGCACTGATTCAGGATATGACACAGAGGCTAGAACAGACTGGACTAGCATTCGCGGGTTCCTCGGTATTCCTTGGGGGTGACTCAGAGTATGGTTCAGATGATGACTTTACTCCTTAAGGACCTGTTCCTGTAGTTCCTGCAAGTGTAAACATATATATATATATATATATATTTTTTTTTTTTTTCTTTTTCTTTTTCCCTCCCCCTTTTATTTTGGCATCTTATGAGTGGAAATCTATCTTTGACATAAAGAGAAACTTTTCTTTTTGTTTTTGTTTGTGGTTTGCAATGTTTAGGCATAATCAATTCCACAACTCAAGTCGTAATTAGAATAATCGAGATAACACAAAAATCCAAATACTTCCTCATTCTGTTACCAAATGAATTACATGGAAATGGGAACAATTTTCCTACCATAGACAAGATAGGTAGGTAACAAGGTGGGGAGATAACTCTTAACATGGATGAAAGTTCACCAACTCCTCTAGGTCCATCACCACGAGCCCATATTGTTGGCTGATATACGTAGGCAAGTAAAAGGATGTGTGAGTCAATCCCATCAACCTGACTTAATTGTAGCCAGGGATCTTCATCAGAAAACCTTCTTGTGGCCTCCTTGGGAACCTCCATGCGATATCTTGCATAGTCCTTTCTTGTAGGTACCTTTCCCAGTCAATGATGAGGTTGAATTTCAAAAATTCCCTCTTATCTTGGTAGCAAAGAGATTCGAGTGGGCCTACTTTTAATGGCTTAATTAACTTCAACTTTTCAAGGAGCCAAATCTGAAAAATAGCAGGACTCCCTTGATAATGATCTAGTTCGAATCTATGGCCATGGCTCATGTCATCGAACCCCTTGAATGTTTCTATAAGAATCGTAGGGATGATGTCACATCCTTTCTTCAACTTTTTTACCACCTCAACCAGAACGGGTAGTGTACCACACTCGATAGTTCAGAGAACATAGCGAGCTATTATGTAAAGTAAATAAGCATCCTGTGATCATTGTTGAGGGATTCCTCCCATTGGTAGATATTAGACAAAGACCTGGGCCACCTTCAGAATGTCAATCTTCCCATACCTGACGAATTTCTTCATTTCCCCTTCTTTCCATCCGAAGAAGTCTTGAATTTCTTCTGAATAATATTTCTTCAAAGGTGGTTGGAATAATCTACCTTTGGGTGGAGATAACATACAAACTCAGAATTCTTCGAGAGTTGGGTAGATCTCTACTAATCCAAACCAAAATACATGCAGATTGACATCTCAGTGTTGAGACACCTTTCGAAGTAATTGGTGATGTAATGTCACACACCCAATTTGATTGAGAAATGACACATTCATGGATTCCAGCAATCCTGGCACCCTCATATTCATGTCCAAGGTCCATTTTCTCAACGTCTCATCTAACGAACTCATGAATTTTCCTGAAACCATCACAAATAAAAAAGATATGATGATTTATCAAAGCATTACTCATTAGCTAATGACTCAAACAAGCCTTTACCACTGTTGCATCAAGCTCTTCTTTTTTTATTTTTTTTAGGAGGATGGGGAATAAACTAACCTTGATAAACTAGTTTTGGGTGGCAATTTTCTTTAGGGGATGGAATCCTGGATAAGAGTTTGATGGACCATAGGTGAATGAAAAATACCTAATGGCCTTGCATGCCAAATGACGATTCTTAGGGAATAGAATCTTGGATAAGAATTAACGGACCAATAGGTGAACGACAGATACAATGGGCTTGTATGCCAAATGACGATTCTTGGGGGACATAAACTATGATGATCTTTTAGGATACCTTGATTATTAATTTAAGAACCAATTTATTGCCTTGAGATGGTTAAGACCGCACTTGCACATGTCAAGTTACCTACGTATGCCTTAAAAGGAATCAGGTCTAACGTAGTTTAGACTATTCACCCTTTCAGACATAGTATCTCTTAAGTTGGTCCATGTTGACCAATCCGGGTATTTATTTACTATTGTGGTCTATGATTTTCATAGCTTTGCTTAGTAAAATCTTTTTGACAATGAAAGGGCCACTCCAGTTGGGCCAGAGTTTTCCTCTTGGGTCATGAATTGGGGCTCTTTGTTCTCGAATAACAAGTTCACCATCTTCTATGTGACGGGGCTTCACATTCTTGTTAAAGGCCTTGGCCATCCTTAGTTGATATTTCTTTATATTATCCATGGCTTTCATATGCCTTTCATTGAGGAAATTAAGCTCGTCATGTCTGTCCTTCACCCACTCTCTTTCAGATAGCTAACTATCAAGAAGCACCCTTAGGAATGGTACCAGGATTTCCACGGGTAGAACCGCCTCAACCCCATATACAAAAGAGAAAGGGGTTGCCCCTGTCAAGGATCGTACAGAAGTTCGGTATGCCCATAAGGCAAGGGGTGACTTATTAGTCCAATCCTTGTGTGTTTCGGCCATTTTCTGCAGGATGAATTTGATGTTTTTGTTGGCTGCTTCTACTGCCCCATTATTCTGTGGCCTGTAAGTGGTAGAGCGATGCCTTTTGATACCAAAATTTGAGCAGATTTTATCGGTCTTGCCCCATAAATGGGATCCCTGATCTGATATCAACTCTTTAGGTATTCCATTTCGGGAAATGATATTTTCTTAGAAGAATTTGGCTACCTTTGCAGAAGTGAGGACCATATATGACTGAGCTTCTACCCATTTGGTGAAATAATCAATCGCTACTAAGATGAACTCGTAACTAATGGATGCTTTGGGGTTGATCTTCCCAATGATGTTGATGCCCCAAGTGGAGAATGGCTAAGGTGAACTGAGAGAATGCAACTCTGTTGGCGGGATATGTATGATGTTGACAAATATCTGACACTTATGGTAGTTCTTGAGAAAGTCCACACAATCCGCTTCCATTGTGTTCTAGTAATATCCCAGCCTGAGGATCTTCTTAGATAACATCTTGGCATTTATATGGGGTCCATAGAGACCTTGATGAATTTCCTCCATGATGGTTGTGGCTTGCTCCTTGTCTACACACAACAACCGTATTCCATTATAGGATCTCTTGTATAATAAATCCTCTTGAAGAATAAGTTGGGTGGCATATCTCCTTAGAAATTTCTTTTCTCTATTAGTTGCTACAACTTTCCCTGATGAAATCCACTATGAGAGAGCCAAGACCGACCATCCACAGTGAGAGAGTTCATTGAATTCTGATAAATGAGCCTGCTTCTTTGTTCTACCAAGAATGGTTGGACCCTAGCCATAGGGTTGCATTCTACCATGGAAGCCAAGGTTGCAAGGGCATCAACGAACCTATTGTTATCTCTCTGAAAGTATTTGAACAAGATCTTCTCAAAGTG
Source organism: Macadamia integrifolia (assembly GCF_013358625.1). Classification (NCBI taxonomy): domain Eukaryota; kingdom Viridiplantae; phylum Streptophyta; class Magnoliopsida; order Proteales; family Proteaceae; genus Macadamia; species Macadamia integrifolia. The sequence continues at coordinate 167,338 of NW_024870524.1, read as the reverse complement.
TTCAACCACCTCTTCCAGATGTTCTTGATATGGCTTCAACTTTTCATCTCTAGTTTTCCACTTTCCCTGTGTCTGGCAGATGATGATGGATGAATCACCGTAAACCTTGATCCTTTTCACTCCAATAGTTAAAGCAGTTTGAGACCCAAAGCACAAGCTTCATATTCGACAATATTGTTGGTACAGGAGAAGTCGAGGTGGAATGATAAAGGCAAGTAAAGGCCATCAGGAGTGATAAGAAATATTCCTGTACCACATCCCCTCTTATTGGCTGCTCCATCAAAGAATAACTGCCATTCATTAATTGTGTCTTCTTCCTCTATTGCTATGATCCCTTCATTGGGAAAGGCATCATCTATAGATCTTCCATCTTTTGTGGGGTGGGTAGCCAAATGATCGGCTATTGCTTGCCCCTTGATAGATTTCTGAGTAACATAGGTGATGTCAAACTCTGATAGCAAAAGCAACCAACAGACCATTCTTCTTGTTAGGGCTGGTTTCTCGAAGAGGTATTTGATGGGATCCATCCTTGAGATCAAGTTCATTGGATAAGAAACCATATAATGTTGTAACCTTTTTGTTGCCAAAATCAACGCCACACATGTTCTTTCCGAAGATGTGTACCATGTCTCATATTCTAGGAACTTCTTACTAAGGTAGTATATGGCATGCTCTGCCCCTTCTTTCGTCTTTTTCTATGCTAGCAAAGAGCCTATGGAATATTCTCCCATGGATAAGTACAAGAGAAGTGGTTCTCCTTCCACCAATGGTGTCAATACTGGTGGGTTCATGAGGTATCCTTTGATTTTGTCAAAATCTTGTTAGCGTTGGTCATTCCATTCTGTGGGCTGATCCTTCTTCAACTGCTTGAAAATTGGTTCACAAATTGTAGTCAACTGAGCTATAAATCTGCTAATATACTGGATGTGACCGTGAGGGTAGTGGCCGGAGAAGAATAGACTATGCATCCCCATCCTCTCTCCTCTCTCCTCTTTCTCTCTCTCTTTACTTTCATGGGAGGGGAGGGGTTCGCGTTATGTGTACTTTGCTTACAGGCCCCGCACCGCCATATCATCACTTGGAGATACATGGAGGCCTATTTCGTAAGAGTATAAAATTCATCATTTGATACGGAGTTTTTGATGATGGTCCAATTCGGGGATCGGGATCATGCAAATGGGGTTTGGAGTCACCACCTAGGGTTATGGGCCTAGGACCCAGGGGTAGGCCCAGGACCAGAGGGTGGGCCCGATTCCTGAGAAAAGGGCCCGAAATTTGGTCTGATCTAGAGATTTAGGGTAAGTGTCAGGTTACAGAGTTGGGAAGGTGTTCAACACCTAATCTACCCAGTTCAATCGGTCTTCTTCCTAGATGCTTGAGAATGAACATTTTTCATAATTATTACAATTATTACTATTCCACATGTATGGCTAAGTTATCACATATATATACATTAATTGAATTCAAACTACTATATACACTAAAACAAGGCATGTTTAAAGTCTACATTATGACGAGTTGGTTGAGAAATTATAGCCGAACTTAACCCATGTTTCGGGTTACGAGGGGTAGGCCCTTAACTAGTATCGATTCAGATTATCTTTCGGATTCTCCTGGCTCAGGGGAAGATGGTCTTGATCTCCAACTTCCTTTCTTGGGAGATAGTAATTGTGATGGTATTTGAATAGAGTTCCATCTAGGAACAGCCGCTTCAGATTTGGATTCTGATAGAGCTTCGGCTAGGGAAGGCTATTTTCAGATTTGGATTTGAACAGAGCTTCGGCTTAGGGAAGGTTAGTTATGGATTTGGATTCGGACAGAACTTGGACTAGGGAAGGCTATTTCTGGGCTTGGGATGAGGTGGCACTCCGGCAGAGCTTCTGCTGGGGATAGGCCAAGGGAGCACTAGGCTGAGGTGGCACTTCGACAGAGCTTCCGCTGGGAATGGCTATTTCTAGAAAGATTCCAGGGACACTCGAACAGAGGTTTGACTAGGAAAGGCTATTTCTGAAAAGAAACGGGCTGACCTAAAAATGGATTGAAGAACTCCAAAGTCTTGAAGAACACTTTAAAGATTCGAATAGAGTTTTGGATCTTAACAAAGATCTCATTGTAGACCCAAAGAACCTAAAAAATGGGGGGGGGTTTCTATCTTAAGAATGCTCAAGAACACTCAAGGGAGGTGGCTAAAAAATATACTATTTTTGGCTAAAAACTAGATCTAACTAAGAATTTGGATTGAAGATCTTCAAGATCCCAAAGAACACTTTGAAGATTCGAATGAGTTTTTGGATCTTAACGAAGATCGCTCTGAAGATCAGAAGAAAATCAAGAATGGGGAGGGGAGGAAAATTTCACTATGAAAGGGGAGGGGGATTCTGGTGTGTTGGTGTGTTTTTTTTAAGGGAGGGGGGTAGTTATAGTTTTTTCCAGCTAAGCAGGAGGGGGGAATCCCTTTATCCAGTGGACAAAAGGGATGTTCTTGCCTAAAGTGTAGAGATAGAATTTTTGTCTAGTGGGTAAAAGGGGGGAGTTGAAGGCAAAAATGGGAGGAGAGAAATTTTAGCTAGAAAAAGGCGATATTCAGAAAAGCGAGAGGAGAAAGAAATTCTAGCTAAAAAAAGAAGGGGCTTTTAGAAAAACGAGGGGAGAGAGAAATTCTAGCTGAAAAAAGGAGCTTTTCAAAAAAAACAAGAGGAGAGAGAAATTCCAGCTGAAAAAAGAAGGGGATTTCAAAAAAGAAAGAGGAGAGAGAAATACCAACTGAAAAAGAAGGGGTTTTTGAAAAAGTAGGAGAGAGAAATTCCAGTCGAAAAAGGTGTTTTCTAAAAAAAAGGGAGGAGAGAGAAGTTTTTATCAGAAAAAGGTAATTTCAGAAAAACGAGAGGAGATAGAAGTTTTTTATAAAAAAGGCAATTTCTGGAAAAATGAAAGGAGAGAGAAGTTTTAGCTGGGTAGTGCGGATGACGTCACAGGTGCACAACTGATGACAAGTGGGTAATGGCCGAGGTGGTGCGGGCATGGGCAGCTGGTGCTTGCACGCACGGGTGTGCGGCCAGTGTGCACGGTGTGCAGGCCATATGCACATGGTGTAGGCACCGTGTGCACGACCATGTAGCAGGGGTGTGCATATCTTGTGGTGGGGGTGCACATGTTATGCATCAGGGGTGCCCACACGAGCGGCAAGGGCACGCACACAGTGAGTCGGGGGTGCACATAAGTGTGGGGGGGGAATGCGTGCTGTGTAGCGGGGGTGCGCACACTATGTGACAGGGGCACGCATGAGTGCAATGGGGGTGCACATGTTGTGCGGGGGGGGGGGGCACACAGCATGCAGCAGGGGTGTGCAGCTAGGCTGGGCTGGCTGGGCTTGGCTGGGCTGGCTAGCTTAGCTGGGTTGGTTGACTTAGCTGGGCTGGCTGGCTTAGCTGCTGGCTAGCTTGGTTGGGATGGTGAGCTTGCTTGGGCTTGCTGGCTTAGCTGGTGTGTTTGACATGTGCGTGGAAAAAAATATGATTTTCCAAGGAAGGCTATAGGAGATTTGTCGGTCTGATTTTGGTGTACCATATATAGTTAGAATCATATTTCGGAGCACTATACATCTGTACGGTCATCTTGATCGGATTCCTTCGTATATAAAAAGCCAAATTTGACCCCTTCCCTCCTGCGCGGGGATTTCTAGGGTTTTAAACCCGAGAGTGTTTTGAGATTATTTGGGTAGATAGGATTTTTTAGGTTTCCAACGGGACTGTCCGTGTGCGTGGCATATGTGCGGGAATGCATGATTTTCTAGGATGATTGCTATGCATGATTTTCTAGGATGATTGCTGAAGATCCGTCAACCCAATTTTGACGTATCATATATCGTCAAAATCATGTTTCCAAGCACTATTTATCTATATGGTCATCTTGACTAGGTTCCTTCATATATGAAAAGTCAAAATTAGACCTTCCTCTCTCCTGTGTGGGAATTCTAAGGTTTTGGATAGAAAATGTTTCCATTAGCATCTCTATCAGTTGAAAGCAGGAAGTCATGCCCAAGATTCATATTTCATCATAGCCAGAGGAGGGTGACAAAATGCCCCTCTTTGGCCGAGGCATGTGCCAACGGTCGAATGGCAAAGAAAAGAATGACCACATTTTGTCACCCGGAGCATATACTGCCATCGTTTTGCTTAGTTACAATGGAGTTAAAAAAAATGCAATAGATAATATCTTAAAGTTATTAGACTTACCTGGGCTGCCAATTCAAGGAAAGTAATTCGCTACTCTTCCAATCCTGCAAAAAAAGTTAGTACTTTGATCCTGATTCTTCATTGGCTGGGCTTCACATATGCCAGTCTAAGGAAATATTGTCTCTAGGCTAGGTCTTTCGAGCCAATCTGGACTATCTGAGACCAGTGGTTACAAGAGAGGAATTCGCTGCTCTTTCAATCTTGCAACAAGTAAAAAAAAAAATGTTTGATGCTTAGATTTTCCTTAGCTGGGCTTCACATGTACCAGTTCAAGGATTTGGTCTATAAGATCGGGCCGCTCGGATCCAACTCAAAGAGAAAGGGCCTCCTAGGGGTGGGTTAACAACATTGGGCCACTTAGGGCCGGATAAATGTTATTGGACCACCTGGGACCATTCAATGAGATTAATCCGCCTGGGGCCAGGTAAATTATGTCTCCTCTTGATTTTTCCTTGATTCTTGATTTTTGGTTTAGAATCTGATTCTTGATGTTGATTTGGAATCTTCTGATTCTTAATTTTTAGTTTAGAATCTTAAATTTTTTTTTTTGTATAAAATGGGTCCCCTCCCCTGTTCATTCTTCATTCTAACTTTTCTGAGTGAAGTGAGTTCCTGGAACCCTCTGGTTTTTCTTGAAGTTTTTCCTCTTGTTCTTGGTGTTCTTCATTTTGCTCTTGGAGTTGTTGAAGATATTCATCTTATTATTGAGGGAGGATCTATTTGGAGAATTTGACATTCTCATGGGCTTTTGTGCAAATTGAAAATTTTTTGGGGCTTCTTGTAATTTTTGAAAGTTTCCGAGGCTTTTTACAATTTTTAAAAATATGGCTGAAAGGAGGAAGAGGAAGACTCTGAGAGAGGTCTAGCTTGAGAGTTGCAGCAATCCTTCCCATAAGGATGAGGATCTAGTTGACTGGTATTCCAGGCAAACCCTTCACAACAGCCGGAATCACATCTGTAACTCCATATGGGGTTCCTGGATAAGTCTTTACATTTCATTCATTATTTTGATCATCTTTTATTCCTGTTTTGTATTGTTTTTGCTTTTTGTTGCTTCTTTTCTTTTATTATTTATTTATTATTTCCATTAGCATGAGGGGAAGGAACCGCCTACCTTGGCCTCCTATGGCCATCCAAACATGGTTTAGTCCTGGTATAGGATGCTCCCTCGCAAGGTGGAGGAGATGGTTGATGATACCTATCTGTGCCGGTTGGCCCTTGTAGAGACCTGAAAGTTTAATCCGACATTGGTGGGGGCCCTGATGGAGCGGTGGTGGCTGAATACTCACACTTTTCACCTTCCTGTTGGCGAGATTACCATTACGCCTATGTGCTTTTATGCCTTGACAGGCATTTGATTTGGGGGTAGAACCATGACCCCACCCACATGATTCCCGACTACCAGGGAGTTCATTGATCTGACTAGTATCACCATTAAAGCCGGCCAGACGTGCATCTGCCTAGGGGAGATTAGTGCCCAATGGTGGAAAGTCGCCCTGGGGGAGAATCCAGGCAATATGTCTCAAATAACACATTTCTTCCTATTGTTTGCCGTGGGTCAATGCCTCTTCAATGACCTCCAAGGGGGAGTAGATATCCGCCTGGTGTTCTTCCTCAAAGATCTTCGCATAGTAGATACCTGGGACAGGGGCGGGGCTGCCTATGCATATTTCCTGCGGTCGTTGGACCTACTGTCCTATGGGGATAGGGGCCTCAAGGGGGCAGGCTACATCATCTAGGTAACTTTCTTTCTCATATCTATTTCCATTTAGTCATTTGATCTGCACTTTCTTACTTTGATTTCTTAAAACAACCCTGGTGTTTTGAGCATTTGGGAACCATAGCCCCTTAACTGAGGGATCTTGAGACATTCTTCTTCCCCCTGGCCACAAAATGGGGAGATAACTAGGTGGTCCGGGCCCGACGCCATCGTCCAGGGACCACCGCTCGTTCTCTTTTGAACAATCTCATTGAGGTATGCCACGTCTGATATTGAAATTCTATTCGCCTGATGCTATATTTACCCTTCCTTGGTTTTGTAGGCTACTGGGAGACCATTCCATGACCTTGTGTTTCTAGATTCCGAGAGAGTCGTCTGGGTTCATCAGCTGTCAGAGAACCGAGTCCTTTTCCGGGGCCTGTGGGGCCATACCTAATACTTAGGAGAGAGAGTAGTACCCCAGTGGTTAGACATCGATCCATATCCTTCTCCTGGTCTTCCTTCACCCACTATGCATTGTCCAGAGATTGTCCATGCAGACAAAATGAAGTACTTGGCTAACGAAGTATGGGAGGACTCCTTTCTTGATATGGATAGGGACTACGGAGCCTTCCTAAAGGAGGAGATAGTGTGCACCCCTCTTGGTCCCAATGGTCCAGTGGTATGTCACCCTTTCTTGAGTATTTCTTGCAGATTCTTCCTTGTTTTGGTCTTGACTGATGTTCTTTCAGGGGAAAGTGAGACATGTAGATCCTTCTGCTATTCGGCCGCATGTTAGTAATACCGATCCTTCACAAACAAGGCCCTCTACCAGTGCCGGTGGGTCACTTAGAGTTGCTAACATCCCCTTTCATGGCTTCCCTACCTGGACATATCCCAACGTGGCCAACCCCAGTCTCCTTCATCTTCTGGAGTTGAACACAGATGTAGACGCTTCCCTTGGGTTGCCTATTCTTTATGATTATGTGAGTATCTGATAATTTTCCAATAAACTCTTGACTTCCTTTGGCTAATATACTCTTTCTCAGGTATCCCTGGAGGTCTATGCTGAGATTAGGAGGATGCACTATAGCCTGTATGAGGTCATAGTTACTAAGGATCGTGAGATTGCCTGACAGGGTGCACTGATTGTGGACCTGACCCAGAGGCTGGAGTAGGTTGGACTAGCATCGTGGACTCCCCGGTACTTCATGAGGATGGTTTAGAGTACGGTTCAAATGATGGCTTCTGACCTATAGGGATTTGTTTCTATATTTCCTATAAACACAAGCACATGGATATTTTCTTTCTTTTTTTATTTTTCCCTCCCCTTGTTTATTCATTATTTTACTTCAACATCTCTATAAAAACTTACTTTTAGCACAAAGAAAATATATATTTTTTTGTTTGGTTGCAATGCTTAAGCACAATCAATTCCATAACTCAAGTTATAATTAGAATAATCGGGATAACACGAAAATCCAAATACTTCCTCATTCCATTACCAAGTGAATTACATGAAAAGAGGGACCACTTTCCTACCACATACGGGATAGGTGAATAATAAGGTGGGAGACAATTCTTGTAGTGGGTGAAAGTTCACTAACTCTTCTGGGTCCATCTCCTCAAGCCTGTATTGTCGGCTGATGTACATAGGCAAATAAAAGGACGTGTGAGTCAATCCCATCAATTTGATATAGTTGTGGCCAGTGGTCTTCATAAAAAAATCTTCTTATAGCTTCCCTGGGCACCTCCATGCGATATCCTGCACAGTCCTTTCCTGTAGATACTTTTCCCAATTGGTGATAAGGTTGAATTCTAGAACTTCTCTCTTATCCCGGTAATAAAAAACTCCGAGTGGACTTCCCCTTAATGGTGTGGTGAGCTTCAGTTTCTTAAGGAGCCAAATCTGAAAAATAGAAGGACTTCCTTGATAATGATCTAGTCTGAATCTATGGCCATAGCTCATGTCATTAAATCCCTTGAACGTTTTTACAAGAACCGTAGGGACGATGTCACCTCCCTTCTTCAACTGTTTTACTATCTCAATCAGAACAGATGATGCACCATGTCTGGGAGTACAGAGAACATAACGAGCTATCATGCAAATTAAATAAGCATATAAGGATCGCTACTGATGGATTCCTCCCATTGGTAGATATTAGATGAAGATTTGAGCCACCTTCAGAATGTCGATCTTCCCATACCTAAGAAACTGCTTTACTTCTTCTTCTTTCCATCCGAAGAAACCCTAAATTTTCTCTAAGCAATCTTTCTTCAAAAAGGGTTGGAACAAACTGCCTTTGGGTGAAGATAGGATACAAACCCGAAATTCTTCAAGAGTTGAGCAAATCTTCACTAATCCAAACCGAAATACATGTAGGTCGGCATCCCAGTGTTGAGGCACCTGCTGGAGTAATTGGTGATATAGCTTCACACATCAAACTTGGCCAAGAAATGACACATTCATGGATTCCAGCAATCCTGGTGCACTCATATTTATGTCTAAGGTCCATTTCCTCAATGTCTTATCCAACGAGCCCATGAATTTTCCTGAAACCAATACAAACAACGAGATATGATGATTTATCAAAGCAGTACTCATTGGCTAATGATTAAAATAAGCCTTTACCACAGTTGCATCAAGCTCTTCCTTTTTTCTTTCTCCTTTGACTGATCAAGGGTGGAGAATAAACTAGCCTTGATAAACTGGTGCCGGATGGCGATTTTCTTTTAGGGGATAGAATCCTAAATAAGAATGGATAGACCATAGGTGAATGATAGATACCTAATGGCCTTACATGCCAATTGGCGATTCTTGGGGAAAAGAATCTTGGGTAAGAAGTGACGGACCAATGGGTGGATGACTGATACCTAATGGCCTTTCATGCCAAATGGTGATTCTTGGGGGACACAAACTATAATGATCTTTTAAGGTACTTTGATTATTAATCAATGAACCAATTTATTGTCTTTAGATGGTTGAGACCGCACTTGCACATGTCAAGTTGCCTACGAATCCCTCGAAAGGAATTAGGTCAAACGTAGTTCAGGACATTCACCCTTTCAGACATAATATTTCTTGAGTTAATCTATGTTAACCAGTCCGTGTATTTCTTCACCGTTGAGGTTTACGAGTTTTATAGCTTTGCTTGGTAGAATTTCTTTGACAGTGAATGGGCTGCTCCAGTTAGACCTGAATTTTCCTCTTAGGTCATGAATTGGGGCTCTTTGTTTTTGAAGAACAAGTTCACCCACCTCTATGTGACGGGGCTTCACATTCTTGTTAAAGGCCTTGGCCATTCTTAGTTGATATTTCTTCAGATTATCCATAGCTTTCATACACCTTTCGTCGAGAAAGTAGAACTCATCATGTTTGGACTTCACCCATTCTCCTTCAGGTAGCTGACTATCAAGGAGTACCCTTAGGGATGGTACCAGGATTTTCACGGGTAGAACTGCCTCAACCCCATATACCAAGGAGAAAGGGGTTACCCCCGTCGAGGATCATACAGAAGTCCGATATGCCCATAAGGCAGCCCAATCCTTGTGTGTTTCTATCATTTTCTGTAGGATTTTTGTTGTTCCTGTTGGCTGCCTCTACTGCCCCATTGGTCTGCGGCCTGTAAGTGGTAGATTGCTGCCATCTGATACCAAACTTTGTGTAAATTTTATCGGTCTTGCTCTAGAAATGGGATCCCTGATCTGATATCAATTCTTGAGGTACTCCATATCATGGAATGATATTTTCTTGGATGAGTTTTGCCACCTTAGCAGATGTGAGGACTACATAGGACTAAGCTTCTACCCACTTGGTGAAATAATCAATGGCTACTAGGATGAACTTGTGGCCATTGGATGCTTTAGGGTTGACTTTTCCAATGATATCGATGCCCTAAGTGGAGAATGGCCAAGCTGAATTGAGTTAATGCAGCTCGGTTGGTGGGATATGTATGATGTTAGAAAATATCTAATACTTGTGGCATTTTCTAACAGAGTCCATGCAATCTGCTTCCATTGTGTTCCAATAATATCCCAGCCTATGAATCTTCTTAGATAACATCTTAGCATTCATGTGGGGTCCGCAAAGACCTTGATGAATTTCTTCCATGATAGTTGTAGCTTGCTCCTCATCTATACAACAATTGTATTCCGTCATAGGATCTCTTGTATAACAAATCCTGTTGGAGAATAAACTGGGTGGCATATCTCTTCAGAAACTTCTTCTCTCTAGCAGTTGCTTCAACTGGATACTTCCTTTCCCTGATGAAATCCAATATGTGAGCGAACTAAGACCGACCATTCACAGTGAGAGAGTTTATAGAATTCTGATAAATGGGCCTACTTATTTGTTCTACCAAAAATGGTCGGACTCTAGCTATAGGGTTGCACTCTACCACAGAAGCCAAGGTTGCAATGGTATCAGAAAACCTGTTGTTATCCCTTTGGAAGTATTTGAACGAGATCTTCTCAAAGTGTTCAATCACCTTTTCCAGATGTTCTTGATATCGCTTCAACTTTTCATCTCTAGATTTTCACTTTCCTTACGTCTGACAAATGACAGTGGATAAATCTCTGTAAACCTTAATCCTTTTCACCCCAATGGTTAAAGCAGTTTCGAGCCCCAAAGTAAAAGCTTCATATTCAGTAATATTGTTGGTATAAGGGAAGTCGAGGAGAAATGATGAAGGCAAATAAAGCCCATCAGGAATGATAAGTAATATTCCTGCGCCACATCCCTTCTGATTGGCTGCTTATTCAAAGAATAATTGCCATTCATTAACTGTATCTTCTTCCTCTACTACTGTGATTCCTTCATCGGGAAAGGCATCATCCAAGGATCTTCCATCTTCTGTGGGGTGAGCAGCCAAATGATCAACTATGGCCTACCCCTTGATAGATTTCTGAGTAACATACGTGATGTCAAACTCTGATAGCAAAAGTAACCAACGGGCCATCCTTCCTGCTAAGGCCGTTCCCTCAAAGAGATATTTGATGGGATCCACCTTTAAGATCAAATGCACCAGATAGGAAACCATATAGTGTCATAACCTTTTAGTTGCCCAAATCAACGCAGCACAAGTTCTTTCCAAAGATGTGTACCAGGTCTCATATTCCAGAAACTTCTTACTGAGGTAATATATGGTGAGCTCTGCCCCCTTTTCTGTTTCCTTCGGTGCTAGCAAAGAGCCCATAGAATATTCTCCCACGGACAGATACAATAGAAGTGGGTCTCCTTCCACCGGCGGTGTCAGTACCGATGGGTTTATGAGGTAGCCTTTGATCCTGTAAAAGGCTTGTTGGCATTGGTTATTCCATTCTGTTGGCTGATCTTTCTTCAACAGCTTGAAAATTGATTCACAAATTGTAGTCAACTGAGCTATGAATCTGCTAATATATTGGATGTGACCTAGAAATCCTTGTCTTTGATTCTCAATCCGAGGCATGGGCATTTCCTGAATTGCCTTGATCTTGATAGGGTCAACTTCAATGCTTTTTCACTCACCAAGAAGCTTAACAACTTTCCGGCCACTGCCCCGAATACACACTTCTGAGGGTTCAACTTCAACTGATACTTCTTAATTCTTTCAAAGAATCGCCTTAGTGTGGGAATATGCCCCTGCTGATCTTTATACTTTACTATCATGTCGTACACATAGACTTCCACATCTTTGTTCATCATGTCATGCAATATGGCCATAGCTGCTCTTTGATAGGTTGCCCCAGAGTTCTTCAGTCCAAAAAGCATCATCTTGTAACAATAGGTTCCCTATGGAGTGGTGAAGGTTGTTTTCTCATGATCCTCTGGGTGCATGCTTATTTGATTATATCCCAAGAATCCATCAATGAATGATAACAAAGCATGCCCCACCATATTATCCACCAATACATCAATGTGAGGTAATGGGAAATCATCCTTAAGGCTTACTTTGTTAAGATCTCGGAAGTCTATCCACATTCGTACCTTTCCATCTTTCTTCGGTACTGGTACAATATTGGCCAACCATTGGGGGTACTTTATCACTTGTAGGAACCTCGCATTCCATTGCTTTACAACTTCTTCTCTGATCTTCTCACTCCATTCTGGCCGTATTCTTCGGAGCTTCTATTTTACCAGCTTTACCCTAGGGTAAGTCGACAATCGATGTTGCACGATGTTAGGGTCGATACCAATCATATCCTCGTAAAACCAAGCAAAGACCTTAGAGAATTCCTTCAGAAGATTAATCATCCACTCTTCTTCTTTGTCATCAAGGGTAGTGCCAATTTTTATCTCTCGAAGGCATTGGTTGGTTCCTCGAATAATAACCCGAGTATCACTCATGGATGGGTTGGGCTTTCTTTGGTTTGCATTGGTTATTCATTCTTGATATTTATTAAGATCATCATCAGAAAAAGGAGGCAAGTCATACTCAAAATCAGAAATTTCATTCATGAAAGGAGTAATAGACTCGTCATACAAGGATTCTAGACTCTTCACAAGATGGGAGGTTGACACAGAATCACAAACAATAGACTTGACTATAAACTCAATAACTGGCTTGATGCCTTCGGGTAATCAGGCTAGTTAAATCAATAGCATGAGCAAACTTGAAGTTTTCTCCAATGCTTGTCTAGTTCAAAAGTGGTTCAGTGGCCTAATAAATGAGGAGATGTGACCAAGGGCCTTCTTCTTCTTTTGAGAAAGTTGTTGTTATTTCTATAGTGGTGTCATGGTTCCTCTGGACAGGTGCCCACTTCTTCATGAATACCAGCTGATCAATCTCGTGCTCTCGAAATCTAAACTTTCTGAGGGCTGAAGATCGATGGAGACTGCTCAATCCTTTTTCTATAAAGTCTATCTTTTCGAGCCTATTGAGGGATGCCATCTTGGTACCTCGATCACATCTTTGATCACCTTCACAAGCCTCCCCATTGCAATTGGTTCGGGCATAGTACATACAAACCATTATCCTCTGTGCTCTCCTCTATTTTTGATACACACTTCTTCCTTTGAAAGGATGGGGCTTGAGCTCATGCAACTCTCGGGCTCTTGGCTCTTGTAGGAGAGAGCAAATGAAGCCTTTCAAATCAATAGGAAGTGACAGACTCCAGGTGAGCCTTATCTTCTTCTCCCATTCTCTCTTCATAAGAACTCAAGGACTAGGTGCCTCCTTCGATTGGATTAATGTTGTACGATTACCAGAGGAAGACCCAGTCTCAATCAATGTAATTTTTGCTATCCTAGTGATGCAATTGTCTTGGTCACCTTTTTGACTAGCATTTTCTATTACTTCACTTCATGAGTCACCCAATCGAACTCGTCTTGGAAGAAAATTTCAAGTCCTGGTTGCATCTTGGCAGCGGTTTCATCAAACCATGGCTTCACATTTCCACAAAAGGGGAAATCCTCTCCTTCTTTCACAAAGTACATATTGAGCGTAGGGTAGTAAGTGATGGAGATCTTCCTAGTCATCCTCAGCACTTTCTTCCCTTTGACAGTTGGGGGAGTGTACCTAAGACCATTCTTCCCTATGTTCACTGTCAAACTAGGCTGCTTTGGAACTCCTTGATGATATTTTCCTAGCCCCATGCCAAGAAAGTACTGCATATTCTTCATCATCTGATTCACTGGTGGACTCTAGATGGCTTCATAGTTAGCTAGGATTTTCTCCTTTGGAGCTTCTTTGGCAATGGCTACACAAGTGGTGTCTATTTCAAAACCACTCAGTTGCACCTCCTGGTCTTGTTCTTCCCCATTTTCAATGTTGGCCAGAGTGTTAATCACTTTAGGATCTCTGGCCACTAAGACTACCTTCCCCTCATGAATGAACTTCATTTTTTGATGGAGACTAGAGGACACCGCCTTCGTAGGATGCAACCACGGCCTTCCCAAGAGCATGTTAAAAGCTGTTGGTATATCAATAGCTTAGAAATCAACATCATACTTCACCGAGCCAATCTTTATAGCAAGGGTAATGATGCCAAGGATCTTTCTCTTGGCATTATCTTATACCCTTATGGTTTGGGTGGTTGGCCTCATTTCTTCCAAGTTGATGCCGATACTCTTTCTTGATCTTAATGGTAGCACATTCAAAGCGGACCTATTATCAACAAGAACCTGGGGAACTACTTTGTCAAGGCATTCAACTGTAATGTGGAGAGCTCGATTGTGTTGGGTTTCCTTAGGAAGCTCAGAATCTGAGAACATTAAGGACTGCAATACATATGTTACTCCTACTATATGTGCGAGGTGCATCAGATTTATCTAGATCAACACTTACACATTAGCGAGAGACCTCAAGACTGCTTTACAATGCGAAGGGGATACCATCAACAATCCCCAAATAGAGATGTTTGCCTAGGACTTCTTGAGTTGAACTAAGACTGGGTTATCTGGCTCTTTCTTCACGCTGCTAGTTCTAGCCTCATTAGCCCTTGGCTGCTCTACTGCTAGAGCCTTGCCCTTGTAGTCTTTCCCACTTCTAGTTTCCATCACGTTGATTGATTTTTTCACAATAATCTCGGTGGGATAACTATCTTCATCATCACTGTTGGTTAGGGTGATTATCCCCACCATAGAATCATCTTCTTCTAATTCTCCTTCCCTGCTTGGGGTGGGAAGTTGAGGACCTTCACAAATATCCACTGCCCTAGCTCGTAACTTCTTGACTGCATTGAAAAGCTATTGGAATGCAGCGTCTACTGCCTTTGCGATTGTGTTAACTGGTCCTACTTCCTCCAAATCATCCAATTGCTTCCGGTAGTAAAGATCATTAACGGTTTACTTCCCCTAACATTTTGTCAATTTTTTCTATCTTTCCTGCATTCTCAATGTGTTGGAATACACTTCAAATTGTTTTTCTTCCAACTCAAATGTGGAGTACTGTTCGTCCATATAAATTTGCGTTCGCTCTCCAGATTTCCCCCTCATTTTTTGAATCTGATATAGAATCATCTCCCTCCATGCATAGGGAAGGATAAATGCCACCTGTCGGATCAGCTATTAGGTCATCATTGCCAATGGTATAGACTAAGAAACATGTTGGATGTTCTATTGAGTAATTTTTTACTCATCATCATAATCATTGTACCAAGGCCCTTAGTAGTCATCCCAGTCTAGATACCCATCATCCTCTTAAGAATCAGAGTCATCTCCATCCTTCTCATCTTCATTTTCATCCTCATCATCATCATCATCATCCTCTTCTTTGCTGATTTCACTTCCACTTGATTCTTCATCAGATTCCCTAGGACCATCAAATTCTCTAGCATCCAAACGCTCATCGTATTCAAAGCGTACTGTCACAACCTGCCCAACATAGGCCCACGGGCCTAGCCCTCCAAGCCCATGGACTTAGGCCAATGGGCTAAGTAAGGTCCAAGTTCTAGAGTTTTCTACAAAGGTGTAGTAACTCTAGATATTTTATAGATATTTATAGAAGATATTTATAAGAGATATTTTGGGAGAGATTTCTAGAATTCTCCACTAAGGAGGTGGAAAGCTTCTAGTTTCCTCCCCAACCATTGGATGGAGGATATTTGTAAATATCTTAACCATCCATTGTAACTTGGGGTGCCTATAAATAGGTGTTGCCTCATTTGGCAAAGGCACTCACCAAGGACCAACCAAGAGTGTTCAACCAAGCAAGTGAGTTCTCAAGCCTTGTACTTAAGAGTTCTCTAGTGCAATACAAGTTTATTCTTCTCAAACTCACTCTTGTGTTCACTTTTTCTCTTCCCAAATCTCTTTAGGAGGGTGGTTAGGCTGACTTAGTGCTAGTGGGAGTGCTAAGTGCCGACGCGGTTGCCTAGAAAGGTCTAAGGCCGTGACAGTACGGACTGAAAGATTTCTATAGGGTTGATCCTATCATTACTGACTCAAAGTTGGATCAGTCTTGACTCTTCATCCTCTGTGTCACTTCCTATGGGGATTAAGGAAATGCATTCTTTGATCTGCTCTCCTATGGCCAATGAAGTTACTGCTCTGAGAAGATCAGTTGTAATCTCTTCAATTACCTCTGAATTGTCTTTTGAAGTTACAGCAAGCTGAATTAAAGAAGTGGGATCATTCTCCTGGCCTTCCCCTAATGCATTTGCTGACCCTATTGATGAAGTCATCTTTGGGGAATCTAATAGTGAAATCACATCCTTCCAATCATACCCATCCGTTCATCCTTCTTTTGGATTATACGCGGAACCTTGAGAATAGGATTGGTATGAGGGTGATGAGGGATATGAAGTTGGATGGTATGAAGATGATGTAACGTGAGAGCTAGGATATGAAGATTGGGGGTGATAGGATGAAGATGTTCCTCCACTTTGATGGTGGGGGAAAGGTTAATGATATGGCGGAGGCTGATAATATGGCAGAGGCTGGTAATACGATGCAGTGGATTCTTCCGATGAGGAGGGATGGATGATGGGCACTCTATCTCTTGACTCTTCCTCTGATGATTCTCTTCTTCTGGGGGTTCTTATTATTCCAGCCCTTTGACTCATGACTCTTCTGTAAGCACGGGCATTCATATGATTCTTCCGAGCTCTAGGTACAATGAGTTGAGTGGGGTCACTCTCTATAGTTTCTTCATCTAGATTGTTCACATGATTAGGGAGTGGGTTGGTATTGACATTGGGAGGCTACTTGATCTTAACCTCAATGGTTCCATTGTCTACTATATCTTGAATTACATGCTGTAAATCCAAATATCTTTCAGTATTGTGCCCCTTCTGAGTGTGGCAACCACAATACTCATGATCCCTATACCAAGCTGGAGGAGGGTTGCTGATCACTCTTGGAGCCACTGTCCCTAGCAATCCTTGCTTCTTTAACTTTTCATATGCGGCTGTTGTGGGCATTCCCAGATCAGAAAACTACCTTCTTAGGCGAGGAGCCTTTTGGGCGGATGCATCTGCTTGTATTATGAAGGGCTGTGAAGAAGTGGCTAGTGAGATTAACTACTGATTGCACTCACCTTATTAGTTTCTGGACCCTTTCCTATCCAATTCGGGTGTTTTTGCTGGCATCTTAGGAGGATCCTTGATACTGGTGTAGACACCCAATTTTGTCACCCTCCTCTAGCTACGATGAAATATGGATCTTGGATGCTACTTTCGACTTCCGACTGACAGAGATGCTGATGGAAACATTCCCCTATCCAAAACCCTAGAAATCCTAATACTGGAGAGAAGAAGGTCTAATTTTAAATTTTCATATATAAAGGAATCTGGTCAAGATGACCATATAGATGAATAGTGCTTAGAATGTTTTTGACGATAAATGATACGTCAAAATTGGGCCGACGGATCTCTGGCAATCATCCCCAAAAAATCACACCTTCCCGTACATATACCACGCACACTGATAGTCCTGCTTGAAACCTAAAAATATCCCTCACCTAATCCAAACACCTTAAAATTCATCCCCTACTTACCCAGATAACTCCGAAACACTCTCGGGTCTGAAACCCTAGAAATCCCTACGTGGGAGGAAAGGGGTCCAATTTTGGATTTTTATATATGAAGGACTCTAGTCAAGATGACCATACAGATGGATAGTGCACGAAAATACGATTTTGACACTATATAGTATGCCAAAATCGGACAGACGGATCTCTGGCAATCATTCCTAGAAAATCACATTTTTTTCGTGCGCATGTCACGTACATCGGCCACCTAGCCAGCTAGCCCAGCCAAGCCAGCCAGCCTAGCCAAGCCAACCAGCCCAGCCATCCTAGCCAAGCCCAGCCTGGCCGCACACCTATACGCGGGCCTGCTGCACACTATACGTGGCCTTACCACACGCTGTGCGTGGGTCTACTGCACGCTGTGCGCGGGCATCCCCATGCTGTACACAGGTCTACTGCATACTGTGCGCTGTCCTATTGCACGCTGTGCACGACCCCATCACACACTGTGCACCGCGCTGCCGCACAACGTGCAGACCCCAGCCGTACACCATGCACACTGTGCCCGCATACCAAACACACATGGCCCGCACATTGTGCACATTACCCACACACCAATGCATTTGTGCACCTGTGACATCACCCGCACCCCAACAAAACCTTCTCTGTCCTTCTGCTTTTTTGAAAACTTTCTTTTTTGACAAAACCTTCTCTCTCTTCCCACTTTTTCGAAAACTACCCTTTCAGGCAAAACCTTCTCTCTCCTCCCGCTTTTCAAAAAACTGCCTTTTCTGGTAAAACTTTCTTTCTCCTTCTACTTTTCTAAAAATTACCTTTTATGGCAAAAATTTCTCTCTCCTCCAGCTTTTTTGAAAACTACCTTTTACAAACTTTCTCTCTCCTCTCACTTTTTAAAAAAATGCTTTTTCTGACTAAAATTTCTCTCTCCTCCTTTTCTAAAAATTACCTTTTCTGGAAAAACTTTCTCTCTCCTCACACTTTTTTAGAAATCACCTTTTTCCAAGCTGAAATTTCTCTCTCCTCCCATTTTTTCTAAAAATCTCCCTTTACCCACTGGACAAAAGCCCTCCCCACTCATTTTTGCCTTCAACCCCCCTTACTCATTAGATAAAATTCCTATCTCTGAACTTTAGGCAAGAGCCCCCCTTTCATCCACTGGATAAACGGATTCCCTCTCTCCTACTTAGTTGAAAAAAAACTATAAATACCCCCTCCCTTAGAAAAAAGACACCAACAGACACCTGAATCCCCTTTTAGAGTGAAAATTTCCACCCCTCCCCCTTATTGATTTTATTCTGATCTTCAGAGCGATCTTTGTCAAGATCCAAAAACTCACATTCAAATCTTCAAAGTGTTCTTCAGGATCTTGAAGATTTTTAATCCAAATTCTTAGTTAAATCTAGTTTTTAGCAAAAAATAGTATGTTCTTGAGCCACCTCCCGTGAGTGTTCTTGGGTGTTCTTGAGTGTTTTGAGTGTTCTTGAGCGTTCTTGAGTGTTCTTGAGATAGAAACCTCCCTTTTTGAGGTTCTTTAGGTCTACGAAGAGATCTTTGTTAAGATCTGAAACTCTGTTCAGATCTTCAAAGTGTTCTTTGAGACTTTGGAGTTCTTCAATCCATTTTTAGTCAGCCCGTTTATTTTTTAGAAATAGCCTTTCCTAGTTGAACCTCTGTCCAAGTGTCCCTAGAATATTTTCAGAATAGCCATTCCCAGCGGAAGCTCTGTGGAAGTGCCACCTCAGCCTAGCTCTCCCTTAGCTTATCCCCAGCTTAAGATCTGAAACTCTGTTAAGATCTTCAAAGTGTTCTTCGAGACTTTGGAGTTCTTCAATCCATTTTTAGTCAGCCCGTTTATTTTTTAGAAATAGCCTTTCCTAGCTGAACCTCTGTCCAAGTGTCCTTAGAATATTTTTAGAAATAGCCATTCCTAGCGGAAGCTCTGTCGAAGTGCCACCTCAGCCTAGCCCTCCCTTAGCTTATCCCCAGCGAAAGCTTTGTCGAAGTGCCCCCTCATCCCAAGCCCAAAAATAGCCTTTCCTAGCCGAAGCTCTAATCGAATTAAAATAAAAAAATAGCCTTTCCTAGTCGAAGCTCTGTCCGAATTCAAATCTGAAAGCGACCGTTCCTAGCCAAAACTCTGTCTGGATACCATCACAATCAGTATCTCTCAAGAAAGGAAGTTGGAGGTCAAGACCATCTTCCCCAGAGCCAGGAGAATACGAAAGGTAGTCCGAGCCGGTACCATTCAGGGGCCCACCCCTCTTGACCCAAAATAGGGGTCAAATTCATGTATAATCTCTCTCCTCATTTAAGCATAATGTAGATATCTAATAAGCCTCATTTTAGTGTATATAATAGTTTGAATTCAATTAATGTATATATGTGTGATAACTTAGCCATACATGTGGAATAGTAATAATTATGAAAGACCGATTGAACCGGGCAAATTGGGTGCTTAACACCTTCCTAACTCTGTAATCTGACACTTACCCCAAATCTCTGGACCAAATAAAATTTTGGGCCCTTTTCTTAAGAATCGAGCTCACCCCCAGATCCTAGGCCCATAACCCTGGGTGGCGACTCCAAACCCCATTTGCATGATCCTGATCCCCGAATTGGACCATCATCAAAACCCTTGTCTCAAAGCATGAATTTTACACTCTTGTGAAATAGGCCTCCACGTATCTCCAAGCGGCGATACAACGGTACGGGGACTGTAAGCAAAGCACACACGACTCATCCCCCTCCCCCTCGTAATGAAGGTGAAGAGAGAGAGAGAGAGAGGAGAGAGGATAGGGATCCATCTTCGATTGCTACCCTCACAGTGGCGACTCCATTGGAGACTAAATGTCAAGATTCCAATACTATATGCTACATTTAAATGCAATAACATTTTTCACCACATTTGCTTGAAAATGTGTTTGGCTAACCCCATATTTGTAATTGTATTCACTAACCGCATCATACATCGTGCTTGAAGTGAAATCATTTGGCAAAGGACTCCCTGTCATGCCCTCACCCTCGGGGAGGTTAGCTCATGTCATGGAGAGTACTCTGAGAGCAAATGATACTCACTTCTTGTACAAGAATGAAAGGTATCGTCAAACGGAGAGGATGTTGTATTTGTGCTAGCACCCTCGGGGAGGTCCGAGCACTTTACGGCATTATGAGATCAAATGATGGTTACCCTACATTACACTTTTACACACAATCAGTCATGGTTCCACCACCCTATAGCCAATTGCTTAACCTCGTGTGTAGTCACGAGTAATGGATAAGAAAGTCATCCCTTAATCTCATACCTACGGGTATATCAAAAGGATCATGTACCTTGTGTATATAGATCCTATCAAGGAAGCCTTGTCAGTCCTATTGTATCCACCACATGTTCGCATCGTGTAGAAAATAGATGAAGAAGCTAGGAGTGCCACAAGCTAACTGTAGAACTTGTTTACGGTCTTAAAAAGGAATGTTCCTATACTATATTCCCGTCATAAAGAATTATTTTCCTAAAATGGGATTTCGGATAAAAGGTGTCCCTCCTCCTTAAGGAAAAAATCCAGATACGTGACTCAGGGGCAATCCCACTAAAGTCACATCAAGTCCTGAAAATTCTGGAGAAAATCAGGAGGAAGGACACTTAGTAGGAAAAGAGCAAGGAAAGCATGACTTTATTACATAGAATGTCTTATGGGAATATTCTCGACAAGCCATTTATATTAATCTCCCGCTTATGACATTGGGTGGACCAGGGGCATCGAACCTATCCACCCTCTATCATTAAGCGAACTAACTTTGGATGGATCGTTGGTTGATAATCTAGTGAATGTGTGAACAAGGGGTGGGTAATTTAAGAATCCTAAAATAAACCACTTTTGGTTCAGGCACAATTCCACATCTCAAGTATTCACCACAGTCCCTTTGGATGCATCAGGGTAATTGGTTGACTCGCCTAAATCCAGAATCACCTCTGTCATTTCTTCAAGATTGTCTACTACCAAGTGATTACAGCCCAGTAAGCATGGATCCACCTAACATAGAAACACCTGAACAGGCCTAGGTCCATCCCGTGGAGACCTTGCAGATAGAAATGACTGAAGTCAAAAGAGGGATAGCTTAGATATTGCATACACTTCAGAACCCACCCAGAGTTGATCCCAGAAATGAGCCAGCACCGGCAATAGGAGATGTAGACTAGAATGGAGCTACAAGTCATCGTGGGAATTCATCCTGAGCTGACTTAGGAGAACTAGAGCATGTCTGGCCAACCGAACAAAGAATATCTTCACCTACCCATCCCAATGGTCAACGAGGGGCCTATTCTAGGGTCCCTCATCCTAGGGTAGTGATCAAAGATGAAGAAGAGGAATTTGCAGCACACGTCTGCTTTGAGCCTCCAGAGACGGAGAAAGAAAGGAAGCTCAGAGAGTAGTTATAGAAGTTGGAGAGCATGATTCGAGCAGGAAAAGGCTCAGAAGGCCAAGTAGTGGATTCTGAGGAGATGAGTTTCTTCTTTGGAGCAAGAATTCTAGAAAAATTCAAGTGGCAGATTGATAGATTTGATGGGTCAGGAGACCCCAAAGCTCATCTCAAGGTCTTCCTCAGTATCACTAAGTCATGGCAACTTGCAGTTAACCAGATGGGACAAGCATTCATGTTAACCCTATCAGGACCAACACTGAGATGGCTCACACAGTTGGAGTCATCACAAACTCAGAATTGGGCGACGGTAGTGAAGGCCTTCACCAAATAGTACTCCTACAACACTGAGGTGGATGTGAAACGTTGGGAGCTTGAGACGTTGAGGTAGCAGCCTAAAGAAGGATTCACGCCTTCTTGATGAGATTCAGAGACAAGGCCTCCAAGATGGCAGATAGGCCTTCAAAAGTAGAGCAGGTAGAGATGTTAATAGAGAATTTGTCAAAGCCCTATTATAATGTTCTTTACTATCAGCATTTACAAACTTTTGATGCCTTGATAGCCACCGACACACCGGTGGAGAATAGAATTCTAAGAGAGGCCCAGTATCAAGGATCCTCTCAAGATGCAAGCAAGAACACTCGAGTCAAATGGGGAAAGGGTCCAGAAACTAATATGGTAAGTGCAGTTCAGCAGTTGGTCTCACCAGTCACTTCTTCATAGCCCTTCATAATATAAGCAGATGCACCCACCCAAAAAGCTTCTCACCCAAAAAGGCAGTTTTTTGATATGGAAATGCCCGTAATAGCCGCATATGAGAAGTTAAAGAAGTAAGGATTGCTAGGGACAGTGACTCTAAGATTGACCAACAACCCTCCTCCAGCTTGGTATAGGGATCATGAGTATTGTGCCTACCACACTCAGAAGGGGCACAATATTGAAAGATGTTTGGGTTTACAGCATGCAATTCAGGACTTGATAGATAATGGAACCATTGAGGTCAAGATCAAACATCCTCCCAATATCAATACCAATCCACTCCCCTATCATGTGATCAATTTGGATGAAGAAATTACAAAGAGTGACCCCACTTAACTCATTATACCTAGAGCTCGAAAGAATCATATGAATGCTTGTGCTTATAGGAAAATCATGAGTCAAAGGGCTAGAGTCATAAGAGCCCCCAGAAGAGGAGAATCATCAGAGGAAGAGTCAGAAGATCGGGTGCCCCCCATCCATCCCTCCTCATCAGAAGAATCCATCGCACCACATTACTAGCCTCTGCCACATTATCAGCCTCTACCATATTATCAACCTCTGCCATATCACCAACCTTTCCCCCACCATCAAAGTGGAGGAATCTCTTCATCCTATCACCCCCAATCTTCATATCTTACCTTTGACATTACATCATCTTCATATCATCCCACTTCATATCTCTCATTACCCTCATACCAATCCCATTCTCAAGGTTCAGTGTATAACCTAAAAGGAGGGAAGGATGGGTACGATTGGAAGGATATGCTTGCACTACTAGATTCCCCCAAAATGACTTCATCAATAGGGCCAATAAATACATTAGGGGAAAACCAGGACAGTGGTCCCACTTCTCTAATTCATCTTGTTGTAACTTCAAAAGACAATCCAAAGGTAATTGAAGAGATTATAGTTGATCTTCTCGGAGCAGTAACCACATTAGCCATAGGGGAGCAGATTAAAGAATACACTTCCTTAATCCACATAGGGAGTGACACAGAGGATGATAATTTAGGATTAGTCCAAATTTGAGCCAGTAATGATAGGACCAAACCTATAGAAATCTTTTGGTCCATACGCTCTAAATACTATGAGCGTTTGGATGCCAGAGAAATTGATGGTCCTGAGGAATCTGATGAAGAATGAAATGGGAGTGAAATCGACAAAGAAGAGGATGATGATGATGAGGAGGAGGACGAAAATAAAGATGAGAAGGATGGAGATGACTCTGATTCTCAAGAGGATGATGGGTATCCAGACTGGGATGACTACTAAGGGCCTTGGTACAATGATTATGATATTGAGTCAAAATATTACTCACCAGAACATCCGACATATTTCTCAGTCTATGCCATTGGCAATGATGACCTAATAGTTGATCCAACAAGTGGCATTCACCCTTCCCTATGCATAGAGGGAGATGATTCTACATTAGATTCAGAGAATGAGGGGTAATCTGGAGAGCCAATGTAAGTTTATATGGATGAACAGTACTCCACATTTGAGTTGGAAGAAAAATTTTATGAAGTGTATTCCAACACATTGAGAATGCTAGAAATGGTAAAAGAAATTGATAAAATATTAGGGGAAGTAATCATCAGTGATCTTTACTACCAAGAGCAATTGGATTATCTGGAGGAAATAGGACCAGATGACACAATCACAAAGGCGGTAGACACTGCAACGGCTTTCCAATACAGTCAAGAAGCTACGAGCCAGGGCGGTGGACATTTTTGGAGA
Organism: Macadamia integrifolia; assembly: GCF_013358625.1. Taxonomy (NCBI): domain Eukaryota; kingdom Viridiplantae; phylum Streptophyta; class Magnoliopsida; order Proteales; family Proteaceae; genus Macadamia; species Macadamia integrifolia. The sequence goes on along the minus strand of NW_024870524.1, from coordinate 143,081 downwards.
TCCTCGACTTCCCACTCCAAGCAGGGAAGGAGAATCAGAAGAAGATGATTCTATGGTGGGGATAATCGCCCTAACCAATAGTGATGATGAAGATAGTTATCCCACTGAGATTGTTGTGAAAAAACCAATCAAGGTGATGGAAACTAGAAGTGGGAAAGACTACAAGGGCAAGGCTCTAGCAATAGAGCAGTCAAGGTCTAATGAGGTCAAAACTAGTAGCATAAAGAAAGAGCCAGAGAACCCAGTCTTGGCTCAACTCAAGAAATCCTAGGAAAACATCTTCATTTAGGGATTGTTGACGGCGTCCCCTTCTCACCATGAAGCAGTCTTGAGGTCTCTCACTAATGTGCAAGTGGCGATCGAGATAAATCAGACGAACCTCACACATATAGTAAGAGCAACATATGCAGTGCAGTCCCTGATGTTCTCAGATTTTGAGCTTCCTAAGGAATCCCAACATAATCGGGCTCTCCACATTACAGTTGAATGCCTTGACAAAGTAGTTCCCTAGGTTCTTGTAGACAATGGGTCCACTTTGAATGTATTACCGTTGAGATCAACAAAAAGTATCGGTGTCAACTTGGAAGAAATGAGGCCAACCACCCAAACCATAAGGGCATACAATAATACCAAGAGGAAGATCCTTGGCATCATTACCCTTGCTATAAAGATTGGAACAGTGAAGTTTGATGTTTATTTCCAAGTCATTGATATACCGGTAGCTTTTATTGGAAGGCCTTGGCTGCATCCTGCGAAGGCGGTGTCCTCTAGTCTCCATCAAAAAAAGAAGTTCATTTATGAGGGGAAGGTGATCTTAGTGGCCGGAGATCCTGAAGTGGTTAATACTTTGGTCAACATTGAAAATTGTGAAGAACAAGACCAGGAGGTGCAACTGAGTGGTTTTGAAACAGACACCACTTGCGCAGCCATTGCTAAAGAAGCTCCAAAGGAGAAAATCTCGGCTAACTATAAACCCATTTGGAGTCCGCCAGTGAATCAGATGATAAAGAACATATAGTATTTCCCTAGCATAGGACTAGGGAAATATCACCAAGGAATTCCAAAGTTGCCTAGTTTGACAGTGAACAAAGGAAAGAATGGTCTCGGATACACTCCCCCAACTTCAAAGGGTAGAAAGTGCTGAGGATGACTTGGATGACCTCTATCACTTACTACCCTATACTCAATGTGCAGTTCGTGAAAGAAGGAGAGGATTTCCCCTTTTGTGGAAATGTAGAGCCGTGGTTTGATGAAACTGCCACCCAGATTCAAACAGGACTTGAAATTTTCTTCCAAAACTAGTTCGATTGGGTGACTCATAAAATGGAACAACAGAAAATGCTATTCAAAGAAGATGACCAAGACAGTTGCATCACTAGGATAGCAGAAATTACACTGATTGAGACTGGGTCTTCCTCTAGTAATCCTACAACATTGATCCAATCGAAGGAGGCACCTAGTCCTCGCATTCTCATGAAGAGAGAATGGGAGAAGATGATAAGGCTAGCCTGGAGTCTACCTCTTTCCATTGATTTGAAAGGTTTTATTTGCTCTCTCTTACAAGAGCCAAGAGCCTGAGAGTTACATGAGCTCAAGGCCCATCCTTTCAGAGGAAGAAGTGTGTATGCAAAACAGAGGAGAGCACAGAGGATGATTCTTTGTATGTACTGTGCTCGAACCAATTGCAATGGGAAGGCTCGTGAAGGTGTTCAAAGATGTGACCGAGGTATCAGGATGGCATCCCTCAACAGGCTCAAAAAGATGGACTTCATAGAAAAGGGATTGAGCAGTCTCCATTGATCTTCACCCCTCAGAAAGTTCAGCTTCCAAGAGCACAAGATTAATCAGCTGGTATTCATGAAGAAGTGAGCACCTATCTAGAGGAACTATAACGCCACTAAAGAAATAGCATCAACTTTCTCAAAAGGCGAAGAAAGCCCTTTGCCACATCTCCTCATCCATCAAGCCATTGAACGACTTTTGAACTGGACAAGCATTGGAGAAAACTTCAAGTTTGCTCATACTGTTGAGTCAACTAGCCTGATTACCCCTGGCGAAAGCATCAAGCTAGTTATCAAGTCTGTTGTTTATGATTCTATGCCAATCTCCCCTTTTGAGAAGAGTCCAGAGTCCTTGTATAACGAGTCTGTTACTCCTTCTTTTATGAATGAAATTTTTGATTCTGAGTATGACTTGCCTCCTTTTCTGATGATGATCTTATAAATATCAAGAATTAATAAAACAATGCAAACCAAAGAAAGCCCAACCCATCCGTGAGGATACTTAGGTTATTAATCTAGGAACTGACCAATGCCTTCAAGAGGTAAAAATTGGCACTACCCTTGATGATGAAGAACCAAAACGGATGAGTAATCTTCTGAAGGAATTCACCAAGGTCTTTGCTTGGTCTTACGAGGATATGCTTGGTATCGACCCCAACATCGTGTAGCATCGATTGCCGACTTACCCTGGGGCAAAGCTGGTAAAACAAAAGCTCCGAAGAATGCGGCCAGAATGGAGTGAGATGATTAGAGAAGAAGTTATGAAGCAATGGAATGCAGGGTTCTTACAAGTGGTAAAGTACCCCCAATGGTTGGCCAATATTATACCAGTACTGAAGAAAGATGGAAAGGTATGAATGTGCGTAGACTTCTGAGATCTTAACAAAGTAAGCCCTAAAGATGACTTCCCATTACCTCATATTGATGTATTAGTGGATAATACGGTGGGGCATGCTTTGTTATCATTCATGGATGGATTCTTGGGATACAATCAAATAAGCATGCACCCAAAGGATCGTGAGAAAACAACCTTCACCACTCTATGGGGAACCTATTGTTACAAGGTCATGCCTTTTGGACTGAAGAATATCGGGGCAACCTATCAAAGAGCAGCCACGGCCATATTGCATAATATGATGAACAAAGATGTGGAAGTCTATGTGGACGACATGATAGTAAAGTCTAAAGATCGGCAGGGGCATGTTCCCGCATTAAGGAGATTCTTTGAAAGAATCAAGAAGTATCAGTTGAAGTTGAACCCTCAGAAGTGTGTATTCGGCCCAATGGCGGGAAAGTTGTTAGGCTTCTTGGTGAGTGAAAGAGACATTGAAGTCGACCCTATCAAGATCATGGCAATTCAGGAGATGCCCACCCCTCGGACTGAGAAGAAAATACGAGGATTTCTAGGTCACATCCAATATATTAGCAGATTCATAGCTCAGTTGACTATAATTTGTGAACCAATTTTCAAGCTATTGAAGAAGGATCAGCCCACGGAATGGAACGACCAATGCAACAAGCCTTTGATAAGATCAAGGAGTACCTTATGAACCCACCAGTATTGACACCACCAGTAGAAGGAGAACCACTTCTGTTGTATCTATCCATGGGAGAGTATTTCATGGGCTCTTTGCTAGTATAGAAGGAAACGGAAAAGGTGGCAGAGCACTCCATATATTATCTCAGTAAGAAGTTTCTGGAATATGAGACCCGATACACATCTTTGGAAAGAACTTGTGTTGCATTGATTTGGGCAACTAAAAGTTACGACACTACATTGTTTCCTATCTGGTGCATTTGATCTCAAAGATGGATCCCATCAAATATCTCTTCGAGAAACCGGCCTTAACAGAAAGGATGGCCCATTGGTTGCTTTTTCTATCAGAATTTGACATCACCTATGTTACTCAGAAATCTATTAAGGGGCAAGCCATAGTTGATCATTTGGCTGCCCATGCCACAGAAGATCGAAGATCCTTGGATGATGCCTTTCCCGATAAAGGAATCACCACAATATCGGAAGAAGATACAATTAATGAATGGCAATTATTCTTTGATGGAGCAGCCAATCAGAAGGAATGTCGCGGGAGTATTGCTTGTCTCCTGACAGTCTTTATTTTCCTTCATCATTCTGCCTCGACCTCCCCTGTGCCAACAACATTGCTGAGTATAAAGCTTGTGCTTTGGGGCTCGAAACTACTTTAACCATTGGGGTGAAAAGGATCAAGATTTACGGTGATTCATCTATTGTGTTAGCCACAGGGAAATTGAAAAACTAGAGATGAGAAGCTAAAGCCATATCAAGAGTATCTGGAAGAGGTGATTAAACACTTTAAGAAGATCTCGTTCGAATACTTCCAGAGGGATAATAACAGGTTTGCTGATGCCCTTGTTACCTTGGCTTCTATGGTGGAGTGTAACCCTATGGCTAGAGTTCGACCATTCTTGGTAGAACAAAGAAGCAGGCCCATTTATCAGAATTTAGTGAACTCTCTCACTGTAGATGGTCGGTCTTGGTTCAATCACATAGTGGATTTCATCAGGGAAAGGAAGTATCCAGTTGAAGCAACTGATAGAGAGAAGAAGTTTCTACAAAGATATGCCACCCAGTTTATTCTGCAAGAGGATCTGTTATACAAACGGTCCTATAACGGATTACAGTTGTTGTGTGTAGATGAGGAACAAGCTGTAACTATCATGGAAGAAATTCATCAAGGTCTTTGTGGACCCCACACGAATACCAAGATGTTATCTAAAAAGATCCTCAGGCTAGGATATTACTGGAACACAATGGAAGCAGATTGTATGGACTTCATCAAGAAATGCCACAAGTGTCAGATATTTGCTGACATCATACATATCCCACCAACAGAGTTGCATTCGCTCAGTTCACCTTAGTCATTCTCCACTTGGGGCATTGATATCATTGGAAAGGTCAACCCTAAAGCATCCAACGACCACGAGTTCATCTTGGTAGCCATTGATTACTTCACCAAGTGGATAGAAGCTCAGTCCTATGCAGTCCTCACATCTGCTAAGGTGACCAAGTTCATCCAGGAAAACATCATTTCCTGATATGGAGTACCTCAAGAATTGATATCAGATCAGGGATCCCATTTTTGGGGCAAGATTGATAAAATCTATCCAAAATTTGGTATCAGAAGGCATTGCTCTACCACTTACAAGCCGCAAACCAATGGGGCAATAGAAGTAGCTAACAAGAATATCAAAGTCATTCTACAAAAAATGGTAGAAACACACAAGGATTGGGATGATAAGTTACCCCTTTCATTATGGGCATACTAGACTTCTGTACGATCCTCGACTGGGGCAACCCCTTTCTCTTTGGTATATGGGGTTGAGGCAGTTCTACCCATAGAAATCCTAGTACCATCCCTGAGGGTACTCCTTGATAGTCAACTACCTGAAGGAGAGTGGGTGAAGGTCAGACATAACGAGCTCAACTTTCTTAATGAAAGGTGCATGAAAGCCATGGATAATCTGAAGAAATATCAATTGAGAATGGCTAGGGCCTTCAACAAGAATGTAAAGCCCCGTCACATAGAGGAAGGCAAACTTGTTCTTCGAGAACAAAAAGCCCTAATTCATTACCTAAGAGAAAAATTTAGGCCCAATTAGAGCGGCCTATTAATTGTCAAAGAAATTCTACCAGGAAAAGTTTTGAAATTCGTAGACCACAACGGCAAAGAAATATCCAGACTGGTTAACATGGATCAACTCAAGAAATATTATGTCGAAAAGGATGAATAGCTTGAACTACGTCGACCTGATTCCTTTCGAGGGATACGTAGGCCACTTGACATGTGCAAGTGCGCTCTCAACCATCTAAGGTAATAAATCGGTTCCTTGATTAATAATCAAAGTACTTTAAAAAGATCATCATAGTTTGTTTTCCCCCATAATCGCCATTTGGCATGAAAAGCCATTAGGTATCTGTCATCCACCTATTGGTCCATCACTTCTTACCCAGGATTCTATCCTCTAAGAATCGTTATTTGGCATGAAAGGCCATTAGGTATCTGTTATTCACCTATTGTCCATCCATTCTTATCTAGGATTCTATCCCCTAAAAGAAAATCGCCACCCGGCACCAGTTTATTAAGGCCAGTTTATTCTCCACCCCTTATCAGTCAAAGTCAAAGAAAAATAAAAGAGCTTGATGCAACAACAGTAAAGGCCTATTTGAATCATTAGCCAATGAGTAATGCTTTAATAAATCATCATATCTCGTTGTTTGTATTGGCTTCAGGAAAATTCATGGGCTTGTTGGATAAGACATTGAGGAAATGGACCTTGGACATAAATGTGAGGGCACCAGGATTGCTGGAATATATGAATGTGTCATTTCTTGGCCAAGTTGGATATATGAAGCTACATCACCAATTACTCCGACAGGTGTCTCAACACTGGGATGCCAACCTGCATGTATTTCAATTTGGATTAGTAGAGATTTGCTCAACTCTTGACGAATTTTGGGTCTGCATGCTATCTCCACCCAAAGGCAATTTGTTCCAACCCTCTTTGAATGAGGATTGCTTAGAGGAAATTCAGGATTTCTTCGGATGGAAAGAAGAAGTAAAACAGTTTTTCAGGTATGGGAAGATCAACATTCTGATGGTGGCTCAGATCTTCATCCAATATCTACCAATGGGAGGAATCCATCAGCAGCGATCCCTGGATGCTTATTTACTTAACATGATAGCTCGTTATGTTCTCCACACTCCCGGGCATGGTGCATCGTCTGTTCTAATTGAGGTAGTAAAACAATTGAAGAAGGGAGGTGACATCATCCCTACAGTCTTTGTAAAAATGTGCAAGGGATTTAATGACATGAGCTATGGCCATAAATTCAGACTAGACCATTATCATGGGAGTCCTGCTATTTTTCAGATTTGGCTCCTTGAGAAACTAAAGCTCGCCATACCATTAAGGGGAAACCCACTCGGAGTTTTTTATTATCGGGATAAGAGAGAAGTTCCAGAATTCGATCTTATCACCGATTAGAAGAAGTACTTGTAAGAAAGGATTGTGAAGGTGCCCAGAGAAGCCACAAGAAAATTTTTTGATGAAGACCCCTGGCCACAATTATGTCAGACTGATGGGATTGTCACAATTATGCCTTATGGGCATATCAGACTTCTGTATGATCCTCGACGGGGGTAACCCCTTTCTCTTTGGTATATGGGGTTGAGGCAGTTCTACCCGTGAAAATCCTGGTACCATCCCTAAGGGTACTCCTTGATAGTCAGCTACCTGAAGGAGAATGGGTGAAGTCCAAACATGATGAGTTCTACTTTCTCGACGAAAGGTGTATGAAAGCTATAGATAATCTGAAGAAATATCAACTAAGAATGGCCCAGGCCTTTAACAAGAATGTGAACCCCGTCACATAGAGGTGGGTGAACTTGTTCTTCAAGAACAAAGAGCCCAATTCATGACCTAAGAGGAAAATTCAGGTCTAACTGGAGCGGCCCATTCACTGTCAAAGAAATTCTACCAAGCAAAGCTATGAAACTCGTAAACCTCAACGGTGAAGAAATACACGGACTGGTTAACATAGATTAACTCAAGAAATATTATGTCTGAAAGGGTGAATGTCCTGAACTACGTTTGACCTAATTCCTTTCGAGGGATTCGTAGGCAACTTGACATGTGCAAGTGCGGTCTCAACCATCTAAAGACAATAAATCGGTTCATTGATTAATAATCAAAGTACCTTAAAAGATCATTATAGTTTGTGTCCCCCAAGAATCACCATTTGGCATGAAAGGCCATTAGGTATCAGTCATCCACCCATTGGTCCGTCACTTCTTACCCAAGATTCTTTTCCCCAAGAATCGCCAATTGGCATGTAAGGCCATTAGGTATCTATCATTCACCTATGGTCTGTCCATTCTTATTTAGGATTCTATCCCCTAAAAGAAAATCACCACCCGACACCAGTTATCAAGGCTAGTTTATTCTCCACCCTTGATCAGTCAAAGGAGAAAGATAAAAGGAAGAGCTTGATGTAACTATGGTAAAGGCTTATTTGAATCATTAGCCAATGAGTACTGCTTTGATAAATCATCATATCTCGTTGTTTGTATTGGTTTCAGGAAAATTCATGGGCTCGTTGGATAAGACATTGAGGAAATGGACCTTAGACATAAATATGAGTGCACCAGGATTGCTGGAATCCCTGGATGTGTCATTTCTTGGCCAAGTTTGATGTGTGAAGCTATATCACCAATTACTCCAGCAGGTGCCTCAACACTGGGATGCCGACCTACATGTATTTCTGTTTGGATTAGTGAAGATTTGCTCAACTCTTGAAGAATTTCGGGTTTGTATCCTATCTTCACCCAAAGGCAGTTTGTTCCAACCCTTTTTGAAGAAAGATTGCTTAGAGAAAATTTAGGGTTTCTTCGGATGGAAAGAAGAAGAAGTAAAGTAGTTTCTCAGGTATGGGAAGATCGACATTCTGAAGGTGGCTCAAATCTTCATCCAATATCTACCAATGGGAGGAATCCATCAGTAGCAATCCCTAGATGCTTATTTAATTTGCATGATAGCTTGTTATGTTCTCTGTACTCCCAGACATGGTGCATCATCTGTTCTGATTGAGATAGTAAAACAGTTGAAGAAGGGAGGTGATATCGTCCTTATGGTTCTTGCAGAAACGTTCAAGGGATTTGATGACATGAGCTATGGCAATAGATTCAGACTAGATCATTATCAGGGAAGTCCTTCTATTTTTCAGATTTGGCTCCTTAAGAAACTGAAGCTCACCACACCATTAAGGGGAAGTCCACTCGGAGTTTTTTATTACCGGGATAAGAGAGAAGTTCTGGAATTCAACCTTATCACCAATTGGGAAAAGTATCTACAGGAAAGGACTGTGCAGGATATCGCATGGAGGTGCCTAGGGAAGCTATAAGAAGATTTTTTTATGAAGACCTCTAGCCACAACTATATCAAATTGATGGGATTGACTCACACGTCCTTTTATTTGCCTATGTACATCAGCCGACAATGCAGGCTTGAGGATACGGACCCATAAGAGTTAGTGAACTTTCACCCACCTCAAGAATTGTCTCACCACCTTGTTATTCACTTATCCCGTATGTGGTAGGAAAGTGACCCCCCTTTTCATGTAATTCACATAGTAATGGAATGAGGAAGTGTGTGGATTTTCGTGTTATTCCGATTATTCTAATTATGACTTGAGTTATGGAATTGATTGTGCCTAAGCAAAAAAAAAAAAAAAAAAAAAGGAAGAAAGATTTTCTTTGTGCCAAAAGTAAGTTTTCATAGAGATGTTGAAATAAAATAATGAACAAACAAGGGGAGGGAAAAAGAAAAAAAGAAAGAATATATCCATGTGTTTGTGTTTTCAGTGAATGCAGGAACAAATCCCTATGGGTCAAAAGCCACAATAAAAAGTCAAATTCTAAACCAAAAATCAAGAATCAAGGTAAAATCAAGAAAAGACATGATTTACTAGGCCCCAGGCAGCCCAATCTCATTGACTCAGCCCCAGGCTACCCAATTGCATTGACCCAACCCCAGGGGCCCAATCTCATTAACTTGGTCCAAGATAGCCCAGCCCAGCCCAGTTTGAAAGGACCTGCCTGGAAGACCAGATAGCCCAGCCCGGTTCGAAAGAACTCACTTGAAATATGAGATACCCAGCTCATTTCGAAAGAACCCACCTGAAAGACCAGATAGCCCAGCCTGGTATGAAAGGACCCACCTAGAAGACTAGATAGCCCAGCCTGGTTCGAAAGAACTTACCTGGAAGACCAAATTCCCTGAATTGGCACATGTGAAGCCCAGCTAAGGAAAATCCAAGCATCAAACATTTTTTTTTTACTTATTGCAAGATTGGAAGAGCAATGAATTCCTCTCTTATAACCATCGGTCCTAGATAGTCCAAATTGCCTCGAAAGACCCAGCTTAGAAACCATATTTCCCTGAAATGGCATATGCGAAGCCCAACTAAGGAAGAATCAGGATCAAAGTACTAACTAATTTTTACAGGATTGGAAGAGTAGTGAATTCCTTTCCCCCAATTGGCAGTTTGGGAAAGTCCTAAAACTTTAGAGATATTATCTATTGCATTTTTTTAACTCTGTCATAAATGAGCAAGATGACGGTAGTATATGCTCCGGGTGACAAAATGTGGTCATTCTTTTTTTTTCTTCCCTTCGGTCGTTGGCACAGGCCTCAGCTAAAGAGGGCCATTCTATAGACACTCAATTTTTTCACACTCCTCTGGCTATGATAAAATATGGATCTTGTATGCAACTTCCAACTTCTGACTGACAGAGATGCTGATGGAAACATTCCCCTACCCAAAACCCTAAAAATTCCCGCATGGGAGAGAAGGTCTAATTTTGACTTTTCATATATGAAGGAATCTGGTCAAGATGACCATACAGATGAATAGTGCTCGAAAACACGATTCTGGCGATATATGATACGTTAAAATAGGGCAGACAGATCTTTGGCAATCATCCCCGAAAAATCACACCTTCCCGTACATATGCCGTGCGCACTGACAGTCCTGCTGGAAACCTAAAAAAAATCCCTCACCTAATCCAAACACCCTAAAATTCATCCCCTACCTACCTAGATAAGCCCGAAACACTCTCGGGTCTGAAACCCTAGAAATCCCCGTGCAGGAGGGAAGGGATCCAATTTAGGCTTTTTATATATAAAGGAATCTGGTCAAGATGACCATACAAATGGATAGTGCTTAGAAATACGATGCCAACAATATATGGTACGCCAAAATCAGACTGACGGATCTCCAACAATCATTCCCAAAAAATCATGTTTTTTCAACGTGCATGATGCGCACACCAGCTACCTAGCCAGCCGGCCCAGCCCAGCCAAGCCTAGCCTGCCACACACTGTCCATGGGCCTACCGCACACTATGCATGGGTAGGCCCACACTGTGCGTGGGTCTGTCACACACTATGCTCGGGCATGTCGCACGTTCTGTGCGGCCCTGCCCATAGTGTGCAGACCCCAGCCGCACACTAAGCACACCGTGCATATGGCCCGCACACCCAGCACATTGCCCATACACCCATGCATCCGCGCACCTGTGATATCACCCGCACTCTAGACAAAACTTTCTTTCTCCTCTCACTTTTTTGAAAACTGCCTTTTCTGACAAAACCTTCTCTCTCTTCTTGCTTTTTCAAAAACTACCTTTTCTGGTAAAACCTTCTATCTCCTTCTGCTTTTTTGAAAACTGCCTTTTCTGGCAAAACTTCCTCTCCTCTCGCTTTTTCGAAAACAACCTTTTACAAACTTTTTCTCTCCTTCGACTTTTTTGAAAACTTCTTTTTCAGACTAAACTTTCTCTCCTCCTGTTTTTTTAAAAATTACTTTTTTTGGCAAAACTTTCTCTCTCCTTCCACTTTTTTTGGAAATCACCTTTTTCCAAGCTGAAATTTCTCTCTCCTCCCATTTTTTTTATAAAACTCCCCTTTACCCACCAGTCAAAAGCCCTCCCCACCCATTTGCATTCAACCCCCCTTTCCCCATTGGACAAAAATCTTATCTCTTCACTTTAGGCAAGAGCCCCCTTTCTTCCACTGGATAAAGGGATTCCTCCGCTCCTACTTGGTTAAAAAAAAACTATAAATACCCCCTCCCATAGAAGAAAGGGAATCCCCTTTTAGAGTGAAATTTTCCTCCCCTCCCCCCTCTTGGTTTTCTTCTGATCTTCAGAGTGATCATCGTCAAGATCCAAAAACTCATTCGGATCTTCGAAGTGTTCTTCGGGATCTTGAAGATCTTTAATCCAAATTCTTAGTTAGATCTAGTTTTTAGCCAAAAACAATATGTTCTTGAGCCACCTCCCTTAAGTGTTCTTGAGATAAAGACCCCCCTTTTTGAGGATCTTCGGGTCTACGAAGAGATCTTTCTTAAGATCTGAAACTTTGTTCAGATCTTCAAAGTGTTCTTCGGGACTTTGGAGTTCTTCAATCCATTTTAGTTCAGCCCATTTTTTTTTTTTTTGAAATAGCCTTTCCTAGACGAACCTCTGTCTGAGTGTCCCTAAAATATTTCCAAAAATAGCCATTCCCAATCGAAGCTCTACCGAAGTGCCACCTTAGCCTAGCCCTCCCTTAGTCTATCCCCAGTGGAAGCTTTGTTAGAGTGCCACCTCATCCTAAGCCCAGAAATAACCTTTCCTAGCTGAACCTTTATCCGAGTGTTCCTGGAAAATTTTCAAAAATAGCCATTCCCAGCGAAAGCTCAGCCAAAGTGCCACCTCAGCCTAGCCCTCCCTTAGCCTATCCCCAGCAAAAGCTCTGCCAGAGTACCCCCTCATCCCAAGCCCAGAAATAGCCTTCCCTATCCGAAGCTCTGTCTGAATCAAAATCCAAAAATAGCCTTCCCTAACCGAAGCTTTGTCCAATTCCAAATCCGAAAGCGACCGTTCCAAGCTGGAACTCTATCCGGATACCATCACAATCAACATCTCGTAATAAAGGAAGTTAGTGGTTAAGACCATCTTCCCTTGAGCCAGGAGAACACGAAAGACAGTCTGAGCCGGTACCAACCAGGGGCCCACCCCTCTTGACCCGAAATAAGGTCAAATTCAGGTATAATCTCTCTCCTCATTTAAGTATAATGTAGATATCTAATAAGCCTTGTTTTAGTGTATATTCAATTAATGTATATATGTGTGATAACTTAGCCATACATGTGGAATAGTAATAATTATGGAAAATATTCGTTCTCAAGCATCTAGTAAGAAGACTGGTTGAACTGGATAGATTGGGTGCTTAACACCTTCCCAACTCTGTAACCTGACACTTACCCTAAATCTTTGGACCAGACCAAATTTTGGGCCCTTTTCTCAGGAATCGGGCCCACCCCCAGGTCCTAGCCCATAGCCCTAGGTGGTGACTCCAAATCCCATTTGTATGATCCTGATCCTTGAATTGGACCATCATCACAAACCCATTTCAAATGATGAATTTTACACTCTTGTGAAATAGGCCTCCACGTATCTCCAAGAGGCGGTATGACAATTTGGGACCCACAAGCAAAGCACACACAACTCGAACCCCTCCCCCTTGCAATGAAGGTGAAGAGAGATGAAGGAGATAGGATGAGGATCCATCTCCAGCCGCTACCTTCACAACTGGGGCTCTCTAAGTATTCTGTTCTCCGCCCGTGTGCCGGTGGTTATCAAGGCATTAAAAGTTTACAAATGCTGATAGTAAAGAACATCATAATAGGGTGACAAGTTCTCTATTAACATCTCTACCTACTCTGCTTCTAAAGGCCTGTCTGCCATCTTGGTGGCCTTATCTCTGAATCTCATCAAGAAGGCGGTGAATCCTTTGTTAGGCTACTACCCCAATGTCTCACACTCCTGACGTTTCACATCCACCTCAGAATTGTAGGAGTACTATTTGGTGAAGGCCTTCACTACCGTTGCCTAATTCTGAGTTTTTGATGACTCCAACTGCATGAGCCACCTCAGTACCGGTCCTGAGAGGGTTAACATGAAGGCTTACCCCATCTGGTTATCTGCAAGTTGTCACGACTTGGCGATGCTGAGGAAAACCTTGAGATGAGCCTTGGGGTCTCCTAACCCATCAAACCTATCAGTCTGCCACTTTAATATTTTTAGAATTCTTACTCCAGAGAAGAAACCCGTTTCCTCAGAATCCACTGCTTGGCTTTCTGAGCCTTTTCCTGCTTGTATCATGTTCTCCAACTTCTCTAACTGCTCTCTGAGCTTCCTTTCTTTCTCTATCTCTGGAGGTTCAAAGCGGACGTGTGCTACAAACTCCTCTTCTTCATCTTCGATCACTACCCTAGGAGGAGGGACCTTGGAATAGGCCCCTCGTTAACCATTTAGACGGGTAGGTGAAGATCCTCTCTGATCGGTTAGCCGAACATGCTCTGGTTCCCCTAAGTCAACTCGGGAAGAATTCCCACGATGAACTATAGCTCCATTCCAACCCACATCACCCATTGTCGATGCTGGCTAATTTCTGGGATCAGCTTGGGGAGGGTTCTGAAGTGTATGCAGTATCTGAGCTATCCCTCTTTTGACTTCAGCCACTTCTGTCTGCAAGGTCTCCATGGGACGGACCCAGGCCTGTTCGAGTGTTTTCATATTGGGTGGATCCATGCTTATTGGGCTATAATCACCTGGTAGTAGACAATCTGGAAGAGATGATGGAGGTGATTCTAGATTTAGGCGAGTCAACTGATTACCTTGACGTGTCCAAAGGGACCGCGGCGAATACTTGAGGTGTGGAATTGTGCCTGAACCAAAAGTGGTTTATTTAAGATTATTGAATTTCCAACCCCTTGTTTATACATATACTAAATTAACAAACATTAATTCATCAAGGTCAGTTCGCTAAATGGTAGGGGTGGATAGGGTTTGATGCCCTTGGTCCACCCAATGCCATAAACAGTAAGCTCATACAAATGGCTTATTGAGAATATTCCTATTAGACATTCTATGTAATAAAGTCAAGCTTTCCTTGCTCTTTTCCCACTAGGTATCCTTCCTCCTGATTTTCTCGGGACTTGATGTGACTCTGACAGGATTGCCCCTGAGTTACTTACTGTAATTTTTCTTTAAGGAGGAGGGACACCTTTTATCCGAAACCCACTTTAGAAAAGCAATTCTTTACGATAGGAATATAGTGTAGGAATATTCCTTTTCAAGACTGCAAACAAGTTCTATAATTTGCTTGTGGCACTCCTAGCTTCTTCATCTATTTTCTATATGATGTGAGTATGCGGTGGATGTAATAGGACCAACAAGGCTTCCTTGACATGATTTATATACGCGAGGTACGTGATCCTTTTGATATACTCGTAGGTACGAGATCAAGGGGGTGACTTCCTTGCCCATTACTTGTGACTACACACGAGGTTAAGCAATTGGCCACTAGGTGGTGGAACCGTGAGTGATTGTGTGAGAAAGTGTAACGTAGGGTAACCATTATTCGATCTCAGAATGTCGTAAAGTACTCAGACCTCCTCGAGATACTGGCATAAATACAACATCCTCACCGTTTGATGACACAATCAATCTCAGAATGTTATAAAGTGCACAAACCTCTCCAAGGATGCTGGCACAAATACAATATCCTCACCATTTGATGATATCTTTCATTCTTGTATAGGAAGCGGGTATCATTTGCTCTCAGAGTACTCTCCATGACATGCACTGACCTCAACAAGGGTACGGACATGATAGGGAGTCCCTCACCAAATGATTTTACTTCGAGCACAATGCATGATTCAGTTAGTGAATACAATTACAAAAATAGGGTTAGCCAAACATGTTTTCAAACAAAGGCGGTGGGAAATGTTCTTGCATTTAAAGATAGCATCTAGTATCGGAAGCTTGACATTTATTCCCAGTGGAGTCGCCATTGTGAGGGTAGTGGCCGGAGAAGAATGGACTATACATCCCCATCCTTTCTCCTCTCTCTCTCTCTCTCTCTCTCTCTCTCTCTCTACTTTCATGGGAGGGGAGGGGTTCGAGTCATGTGTGCTTTGCTTGTGGGTCCCATACCATCATATCGTCGCTTGAAGATACGTGGTGGCCTATTTCGTGAGAGTATAAAATTCATCATTTGAGATTGGGGTTTTGATGATGGTCCAATTTGAGGATCTAGATCATGCAAATGGGATTTGGAGTCACCACCTAGGGTTATGGGCCTAAGATCCGAGGGTGGGCCCTATTCCTAAGAAAAGGGCCCAAAATTTGGTCTGATCTAGAGATTTAGGGTAAGTGTCAAGTTACAGAGTTGGGAAGGTGTTAAGCACCCAATCTGCCATTCAACTGGTCTTCTTACTAGATGCTTGAGAACGAACATTTTCTACAATTATTACTATTCCACATGTATGGCTAAGTTATCACACATATATACATTAATTAAATTCAAACTACTATATACACTAAAATAAGATATGTATAAAGTCTACATTATGACGAGTTCGTTGAGAAATTATACCTAAACTTAACCCTTGTTTCGGGTCAAGAGGGGTAGGCCCCTTACTAGTACCGGTTCAGACAATCTTGTGGATTCTCCTGGCTTAGGGGAAGATGTTCTTGACCTCCAACTTCCTTTCTTCGGAGATGCTGATTGTAATGGTATTCAAACAGAGTTTCGGCTAGGAACGATCTCTTTTGGATTTGGATTCAGATAAAACTTAGGCTAGGGAAGGCTAGTTCTGGATTTGGATTTGGATAGAACTTCGGCCAGGGAAGGCTATTTCTGGGCTTGGGATGAGGTGGCACTCTGGCAGAACCTTCGCTAGGAATGCTATTTCCTGATTTAGGATGAGGTGGCACTCCGACAGATCTTTCGCTGGGATAGGCTAAGGGAGGGCTAGGTTGAGGTGGCACTTCGGCAGAGCTTCCACTGGGAATGGCTATTTCTAGAAAGATTACAAGGACACTTGGATAGAGGTTCGGCTAGGAAAGGCTATTTCTAAAAGGAAACAAGCTGATATAAAAATGGATTGAAGAACTCCAAAGTCCCGAAGAGCACTTTGAAGATCCGAACAGAGTTTCAGATCTTAATAAAATTCTCTTCGTAGACCCGAAGAACCTCAAAAAAGGGGGGGTTTCTACCTCAAGAACGCTCAAGAACACTTAAAAACACTTAAGGGAGGTGGCTCAAGAACATACTATTTTTGGCTAAAAACTGGATCTAACTAAGAATTTGGATTGAAGATCTTCAAGATCCCAAAGAACACTTCGAAGATCCGAATGAGTTTTCGGATCTTGACGAAGGTCGCTCTAAAGATCAGAAGAAAATCAAGAACGGGAAGGGGAGGAAAATTTCACTATGAAAGGGGAGAGGGATTCAGGTGTGTTGGTGTGTGTTTTTTCTAAGGGAGGGGGGTATTTATAGTTTTTCCAGCTAAGCAGGAAAGGGGGAATCCCTTTATCCAGTGGACAGAAGGGGGTTCTTGCCTAAAAAGTGAAGAGATAGGATTTTTGTCTAGTTGGTAAAAGTTGGGAGTTAAAGACAAAAATGGGAGGAGAGAGAAATTTTAGCTGAAAAAAGTGATTTTCAGAAATTCCAATTGAAAAAAGAAGGGGTTTTTAGAAAAATGGGAGGAGAGAGAAATTCCAGCTGAAAATAGGGTTCAAAAAAATAGGAGGAGAGAAATTCCAACTGAAAAAAGAAGGGGTTTTCAAAAAAGTGGGAGGAAAGAGAAATTCCAGTCTAAAAAAGGTAATTTCTGGAAAAATAAGAGAGAGAAGTTTTTTTTTTAAAAAAAAGGTGATTTATGAAAAAATGGGAGAGAGAAGATTTTGCCAAAAAAAGTAACTTTCAGAAAAACAGGAGGAGAAAAGTTTTAGCTTGGCAGTGCGGGTGACATCACGGGTGCGCTACGGATGACGAGCGGGTAATGGCTGAGATGGTGCGGGCATGGGCAGTAGGTGCATGCACGCACAGGTGTGCGGGCCACATGCATATGGTGTAGGCACTGTGTGCACGGCCATGCAGTAGGAGCATGCACAGCGTGTGGCGGGGGCACGTGCCATGTGGCTAGGGCACACACACTGTGCAGTGGGAGCATGCATAAGTGCGGCAGGGGTGCAAGTACTGTACGACAGGGGTGAGCACACTATGTGGTAGGGGCACGCATGCGTGCAGTGGGGGCATCCATGCTGTGCGGCGGGGGCACACAACATGCTGCAGAGGTGTGTGGCCAGGATGGGATGACTAGGCTTGGCTGGGCTAGCTGGGCTTGGCGGGGCTGATTGGCTTGGTTCGGTGGGCTGACTTAGGTGGGCTGACTAGCTTCGCTGGCTGGCTGGTTGGGCTGGGCTGGCTGGCTTAGCTGGAGTGTGCAACATGCGCACGAAAAAAATATAATTTTCCAGGGAAGGTTGTGGGAGATCCATCGGTCTGATTTTGGTGTACCATTTATCATCGGAATCATATTTCCAAGCACTATCCATCTATATGGTCATCTTGACTGGATTCCTTCGTATATAAAAATCCAAAATCGGACCCCTTCCCTCCTACGTGGGGATTTCTAAGGTTTTAAACTCGGGAGTGTTTCAGGGTTCTCTGGCTAGGTAGGAGATGAATTTTAAGGTGTTTGTGTTTGGGTTAGGTGAGGGATTTTTTTAGGTTTCCAGCGAGATTGTCCGTGTTCATACTATATGTGCAGGAAGGCATGATTTTTCAGGGATGATTACCAGAGATCCATCGGCCCAATTTTGACATATCATATATCATCAGAATCATGTTCCCAAGCACTATTTATCTGTATGGTCATCTTAACCAAATTCCTTCATATATGAAAATTCAAAATTAGACCTTCCTCTCTCCAGAGTGGGGATTCTAGGCTTTCCCATAGAGAATTTTTTCATCAACATCTCTGTCAGTCAGAAGCCAGAAGTCGTGCCCAAGATCCATATTTCATCATAGACAGAGGAGGGTGACAAAATTGGGTGTCTACACTGACCCAAAAATCCCCGTATTTGTTTCTTAGTTCGAGGTACGGGCATTTCCTGAATTGCCTTTATCTTGATAGGGTCGACTTCAATGCCCCTTTCACTCACCAAGAAACCTAACAACTTTCCTGTTGTTGCTCCGAATACACACTTTTGAGAATTCAACTTTAGCTAATACTTCTTGATTCTTTCAAAGAATCGCCTTAGCGGGGGAATATGCCCTTGCAAATCTTTTGACTTTACTATCATGTCGTCCACATAGACTTCCACATCTTTTTTCATCACGTCATGCAATATGGTTGTAGATGCTCTCTGATAAGCTGCCCCTGCATACTTCAGTCCAAAAGGCATCACCTTGTAACAATAGGTTCCCCATGGAGTGGTGAAGGCTGTCTTCTCACTATCTTCTAGGTGCATACTTATTTGGTTGTATCCCGAGAATCCATCCCATTTATAAATGATAACAAGGTATGCTCCGCTCTGTTGTCCACCAATATATCAATGTGAGGTAATGGAAAGTCATCTTTAGGTCTTACTTTGTTAAGATCTCAGAAGTCCACGCATATTCGTACCTTGCCATCTTTCTTTGATACTTGTACTATGTTGACCAACCATTGGGGGTATTTCACCACTTGTAGAAACCCTACATTCCACTATTTCACAATCTCTTCTCTGATCTTTTTGCTCCATTTTGGAAGCATTTTTCTAAGCTTCTGCTTTATCAGCTTTACCCCAGGGTAAGTCAATAATCAATGTTGCACGATGCTAGGTTGATACCAGGCATATCCTCATAAGACCAAGCAAAGACCTCGGTGAACTCCTTCCAAAAACTAATCATCTGTTCTGCTTCTTCATCGTCAAAGGTAGTGCCAATTTTTACCTCTCGAAGGCATTGGTCGGTTCTTAGAGTAATAACCTGAGTATCCTAACGGATGGGTTACGCTTTTTTTGGTTTACATTGTTTTATTGATTCTTGATATTTATTAAGATCATCATCAGAAAAAGGAGGCAAGTCATACTCGGAATCAAAAATTTCATTTATGAAAGAAGGAGTAACAAACTCGACACAAGGACTCTGGACTCTCCTCGAGAGGGAAGGCCGATATGAAATCATAAACAACAGAGTCGACTATAGACTTGATAACTAGCTTGATGCTTTCACCAGGGGTATTCAGGCTGGTTGACTCAATAGCATGAGAAAACTTGAAGTTTTCTCCATGCTTGTCCAGTTCAGGAGTGGTTCGGTGGCTCGATGGATGAGAAGGTGTGGCAAAGGGCCTTCTTCTCCTTCTGAAAAAGTTGTTATTTCTTCAATGGTGCAACGGTTCTTCTGGATAGGTGCCTTCTTCTTCAAAAATACCAGTTGATCAATCTTGTGCTCTCAAAAATTGAACTTTTTAAGGGGTGAGCATTGGTGGAGACTGCTCAATCCTCTTTCTATAAAGTCCATCCTTTCAAGCCTATTGAGGGATGCCATCCCGATGCCTCAGCCACATCTTTGACCACCTTCAAGGACCTTCCCATTGCAGTTGACTTAGGCACAATACTTGCAAACCATCATTCTTTGTGCTCTTCTTTGCTTTGTATACGCACTTCTTCCATTGAAAGGATGAGGCTTGAGCTCATGTAGCTCTCAGGCTTTTGGTTCTTGTAGGAGGGAGCAAATGTAACTTTTCAAATCAATAGGAAGTTGTATGCTTCAGGTGAGACTTATCTTCTTTTCCCATTCTCTTTTTAAGAGGACTCGAGGACTTGGTGCCTCCTTTGATCGGATCAATGTTGTAGGGTTACTAGAGGAAGACCCATATTCAATCAGTGCAATCTCTGTTATCCCAGTGATGAAACTGTCTTGATCACTTTCTTTGACTAGCATTTGCTATTGTTCCACTTCATGAGTCACCCAGTCGAACTCGTCTTGGAAAAGTACTTCAAATCCTATTGCATCTTTGTGGCGGTTTCATCAAACCATGGCTCCACATTATCGCAGAAAGGGAAATCCTCTACTTCTTTTACAAAGTACCCATTGAGAGTAGGGTAGTAAGAGACGGAGATCTTCCTATTCATCCTCAGCACTTTCTACCCCTTGGTGGTTGAAGGAGTTTACCCGAGACCATTATTTCCTTTGTTCACTGCCAAACTAGACAGCTTTGGAACTCCTTGATGATACTTTCCTAGCCCCATGCCAGGAAAATATTATATATTCTTCATCATTTGATTCACTGGCAGACTCCAGATGGCTTTATAGTTAGTCGAGATTTCCTCCTTTGGAACTTCTTTGGCAATGGCTGCACAAGTTGTATCTAATTCAAAACCACATAGTTGAACTTCCTGGTCTTGTTCTTCTCCATTTTCAATATTGGCCAAGGTGTTAACCACCTTGGGATCTCCGGCTATCGTGATCACCTTTCCTTCATGAATGAACTTCATTTTTTAATGAAGACTAGAGGACACTGCCTTCACATGATGCAACTAAGGCCTTCCCAAGAGCATGTTAAAAGCTGCAGGTATATCAATGACTCGGAAATCAATATCAAACTTCACCGGACCAATCTTTACAGCAAGGGTCAGGATGCCAAGGATCTTTCTCTTGGTATTGGCATATAACCATATGGTTTGGGTAGTTGGCCTCAATTCTTCCAGGTTGATGCCAATACTCTTCACTGATCTCAAAGATAGCACATTCAAAGCGGACCCGTTGTCAACAAGAACTTGGGGAAACACTTTGTCAAGGCATTCTACCGTGATGTGGAGAGCTCGATTGTGCTGGAACCCTTTGGGGACCTCTGAATCTGAGAACATCAAGGATTGTACCACATAGGTTGCCCCTACTATATGTGCAAGATGTGCCAGATTTATCCCGATCGGCACTTATACATTGGTGAGAGACTTCAAAACTATTTCACGATGTGTGTGGGATGCCATCAACAATCCCTAAATTGAGATATTAGCCTAGGACTTCTTGAGTTGAGCTAGGACAAGATTCTCAGGTTCTCTTTTCAAGCTATTGGTTTCGGCCTCACTGGTCCCTGACTGTTCCATTGCTAGAGTCTTACCCATATAGTCTCTCCCACTTCTAGTTTCCATCACATTGACAGGTTTCTTTATAATAATCTCTGTGGGATAACAATCTTCATCATTATTATTTGTTATGGGGTTTATCCCTACCATGGGATCATCCTCTTCTTCGAATTCTCCCTCCTTCCTTGGGGTGGGGAGTCGAGGTCCTCCACAAATATCCACAGCCCTGGCTAGTAACTTTTTGACTGTATTAGAAAGCTATTGGAATATAGCGTCAACTGCCCCTGTGAAAGTGTCATCTGGCACTAGTTCCTCCAGATCATCCAACTGCTTATGGTAGTAACGATCCCCGATAGTTACTTCACCCAGCATATTGTCAATATCTTCCACTCTCTCCTACATCCTCAATGTGCTCGAGTACACTTCACACAACTTTTCTTCCATTTCTAATGTGGAGTCCCGTTCATCCATATAAACTTGTTTTGGCTCTCCAGATTTCTCATCATTTTTTGAATTTGATGTAGAATCATCTCCTCCTATGCGGAGGGAAGATTGAATGCCACCTGTTGGATCAACTATTTGGTCATCACCACCGATGACATAGACTGAGAAACATGTCTGGTGATCTGGTGAGTAATATTCTGACTCATCATTAATATCATTGTACCAAGGCCCTTGGTAGTCATCCCAGTCTGGACAGTCATCTTCCTCTTGAGCATCAGAGTCATCTCCATCATTCTCATCCATATTCTCATCCTCATCATCATCGTCATCATCCTCTTCTTCATTGATTTTCCCCTCACTTGGTTCTCCATCAAATTCCTCTTAACCATCAAATTCTCCTGCATCCAAACACTCGTAGTATTCAGAGCATATAGACCAAAAGATTTCCACAGGGTTAGGGTTGATATTACTGGTTCGAAGTTGGATCAGACCTGATTCATCATTCTCTGTGTCATAGGGAGGTGTGCTCTTTGATCTGTTCCCCTATGGCCAATGCAATTACTGCTCTGAGAAGATCATCTATAATCTCTTTGATTACTCTGGATTGTTCTCTGAAAATATAGTGGACTGAATTATAGAAGTGGGATCACCCACCTGGTC
The DNA here is from genome assembly GCF_013358625.1 of Macadamia integrifolia. NCBI lineage: Eukaryota > Viridiplantae > Streptophyta > Magnoliopsida > Proteales > Proteaceae > Macadamia > Macadamia integrifolia. Next base: position 120,685 of record NW_024870524.1, on the reverse strand, counting down.
TTCCCCTAATGCATTCACTGGCCCGGTTGATGAAGTCATCTTTGGGGAGTTTGGTAGTGCAAGCATATCCTTCTAATCGTACCCATCCATCCATCCTTCTTTTGGGTTATATAACGAACCTTAAGAATGGGATTGGTATGAGGGTGATAAGGGATACGAAGTGGGATGGTATAAGGATGATGTAATGTGAGAGGTAGGATATGAAGATTAGGGGTGATAGGATGAGGAAACTCCTTCTCCTTGATGGTAGGGTGAAGATTGATGATATGGCAGAGGCTGATAATATGGGGAAGGTGGGAGGTATGGTGGAGGTTGGTAATATGGTACCGTGGATTCTTCTATTGATGAGGAAAGATGAATGGTGGGAGTCTGATCTTCTGATTCTTCTTCTGATGATTCTCTTCTTTTGGAGGTCCTCATGGCTCTAACCCTTTGATGATTTTCCTATAAGCGTCGGCATTCATGTGATTCTTCCGAGCTCTGGGTGGAATGAGTTGAGTGAGATCATGATGAGCAAATTTATGTGTGAAATCTAGGGTAGTAAAACATGCATTTTACATATTTAGAATGGAGCTACCTTGGGTTTTATTCTCTTTTTGCAGGTTTTGTATTTTCAAGGCCTTAAGGATTATCAGGCACTATATCTTCAATTTTACACGTAAAGAGGTCCTATTTCTTTTCATGGTTGCGAAGAGGACAAAATTTTGAGCAAGATGGACATGTTCAATTAAAAGTACACATTCGTTTGGTCACCCGTACAAATGATTATTCTTTTCGGGTCAGAAAAAGAATAATGGATCAGAACTGAACCGAGATGCAGAACCAGCCCGTTTGCAATTGTCCCAGAGGTACAAGGAATACTCCAAATGCCAACAAGGATCGATGGACCACATCCTTAAGTGATTAAAGTTTTGTTTTTGGTAACAACAACTACCTAGCTTAGTTGGTGAGCTATGGTGTACAAAATTCCCTTGCTCACCAAGAGGTCTCAAGTTCGAATCTCATGGTTGTTTTTTTTAGAGAAATTGTTGAAGATTTCCTGTTTTTCACTCACTTAAAGCACTAAGGGCATGGAGGGGATTTCCACATCAAATTAGAAGCAAGCAAAATCGTGGAAGCAAGAAGAGAAGAAAAAGAAAAAAAAAAAGGAAAGCAAAATCGTGGAAGCAAGAAGAGAAGAAAAAAAAAGGAAAGAGAAAAAAAGGGGAGAACCAAAAATTGTCCAAATCTTCTCTCTCCTCCACATCATCACCAAAGATTGTCCAAATCACACAAAGGAAGAAAAAAAAAGTCGTCCCTAGGAGAGAGAAAAAAAAAGAAGAAAAATAAATTAGAAAAAAAAAGGAAAGAAAATAAGCAAAAAATTATAGGAAATTTCTCAAAATTTATTTATTCTCTTCTCTCTCCTCCACCTTAGCACTTTTGGACTCAAAAGATCTCACAATCAATTGTGGGTTTCTCTCTTTTAGGAAAGAGAAAATTGTTACCCTACCTCCCCATTCCCTATAAATACAATTCATGTAAGAGGAGGGGAGACAATTCATTCTTCTTCTAGTTTTTTTTTTAGTTGCTCTCTCTTTCTCTTTCTCTCTTTAGTTCTAGTTCTTCTCTATTTTTGCTTTAATCACTTTTGTAATAGTTTTTTTTTATGTCAATTAATGCAAGCACTCTTTTATTTTTATTCAGTTCTTTTTATGTTTATGATTTATGCAATTGAGTTGTAATTTTTTAAGTTATAGTTCTAGGCTTAGATCTAGGTGACAAGATCACGAGCCGTGGAGCAATTTTTTTTTTCAAGTTCAAGCATTGATTCAAGTAAGTAGGCTCCGTCAGTAGTCTTCTCTCCCCCCTCTCATTCCCTCTTCTGACTACCCTTTCTTTCTTAATTTAGGATTTTTATTTTCAGTCGTTACATTATTGCTATCCCTTTCCCCCAAGGTTCATGCTAGTGTATGTGTTGGCTTTGCCCCTCCTAGCCATAGAACCATCAATTTATTGCTTTTATTTTAATTGTCTCCCTTTCCCTAAAGTCAAGTAGAGTAACCCTTGTAAGAGTGACTCTCTGGTCAAGTAGGGAAGCTCATATTATGATGCATCCCTCGGGCTAAGTAGAGAAACCTACTTGTGAGTCGCTCTCTAGCTTTATCCCCTTTCTTTTACTTTATTTTTATTTCAGCATTTTTTTCCCTTTATTATTAATTTTTTTTTTAATTGCGTGGGTAGTTTATTTTTAGTTATTTATTTATTTAATTTTAATTGCGTGGCTTGCGTCTTTAAATTCTTAGATGACGAATGGTTAGGACGTTATTTTAGATACATATGTTTAGGACGGTAATTAGAATTAGATCACAATCATTAATCGGTTCACTTTCGCATTATTAAAAGAAATGAAAAATAAAGTGGCTGCTCTCCCTGTGTTCGACCCGTAGCTACACTGATCCGTACGCTTGTGGTTACATTTTAAATCTCAAACAGATCACTCTCTGTGGCTTTGTCATCTAGATTGTTCACATGATCGGGGAGTAGATTGGTATTGACATTGGGAGGTTGCTTCACCTTAACCTCAATGGTTCCATTGTCTACCAAGTCCTGAATTGCATGTTACAAATCCAAGCATCTTTCAGTGTTGTACCCCTTCGGAGTGTGGTAAGCACAATATTCAGGATCCCTATACCAAGCTGGAGGAGGGTTGCTAATCACTCTTGGAGCCACTGTCCCTAGCAATCCTTGTTTCTTTAACTTCTCATATACTACTGTCACGGGCATTCTCAAATCAGAAAACTACCTTCTTAGACAAGGGACCTTTTGAGAGGTTGCATCTGCTTGGATTACAAATGGCTATGAAGAAGTGGCTGGTGAGCTTGACTACTGAACTGCACTCACCACATTAGTTTTCGGACCCTTTCCACCTCCAACTCGGGTGTTCTTCCCTACATCTTGGGAGGAATCTTGATACTGAGTTTCTCTTAGGATTTTGTTTTCCACAAGTATGCTAGTGGCTATTAGGGTATCAAAAGTTTTTAAATGTTGATAGTAGAGGACATCATAATAAGGCTTTGTCAATTTCTCTATTAACATCTCCACTTGCTCTACTTCTGAAGGCCGATCTACCATTTTGGCGGCCTTATCCCTAAACCTCATCAAGAAGGCAATGAATCCTTCTTTGGGCTGCTATCTCAATGTCTCAAGCTCCCAACGTTTCATATCCACCTCGATATTGTATGAGTACTGCTTTGTGAAGGCTTTCACCATTGTTGTCCAATTCTTAGTTAGGGGATGACTCCAATTAGGTGAGCCACCTTAATGCTAGTCCTAATAAGGTTAACATGAAGGCTCGTCCCATCTGGTTATCTGTAAGTTGCCACGACTTGGCGATGCTAAAGAAGACTTTGAGATGAGCTTTGGGGTCTCCTGACCCATCAAACTTGTCGGTCTGCCACTTGAATTTCTCAGGAATCCTTACCCCTGAAAAGAAACTCATTTCATCTGAAACCACTATTTGGCTTTCTAAACTTTTCCCTGCTCGGAGCATATTTTCTAATTTTTCCAATTGCTCCCTAACTTTCCTTTCTCTCTCTATTTCTAAAGGTTCCATTTAGACTTGTGCCGTAAATTCCTCTTCTTCATCTTTAATCACTACCCTAGGAAGAGGGACCCTGGAATAGGCCCCTCATTGACCATTTGGACGGGTAGGTGAAGATCCTCTCTAACTGGTTGGCCTGACTTGCTCTGGTTCTCCTGAGTCAACTCGAGAAGAGTTCTCATGATGACCCGTAGCTCCATTATGTTCCAAATCTCCTATAGTCGGTGCCGGCTCAGTCCTGAGATTAGCTCTAAGAGGGTTCTAGAGTGCATGCAATATTTGAGTTGTCCCTCTCTTGACTTTAGCCATTTCTATCTGCGAGGTCTCCATGGGACGGACCGATGCCTATTTCGTTGATTCAGAGTCAGGAGGATCTATACTAACTGGGTTGCAATCACTTGGTAGTAGACAGTCTCAAGGAGACGATGGAGGTGATACTGAACTTAGGTGAGTCAACCGATTACCCAGACGTGTCCAGAGGGACAATGGAGAATACTTGAGGTGTGGAATTGTGTCTGAACCAAAAGTGGCTTATTTTAGGATCCTTAAATTCCTAGCCCCTTGTTCACACATTCACTAGATTAACAACTAATGATCCATCCAAAGTTAGTCCGCTTAATGATTACGAGTGGATAGGATTTGACGCCCCCAGTTCACTCAATGTCATAAGTGGGAGATTCATACAAATGGCTTGTCTAGAATAATCCCATAAGACATTCCATATACTAAAGTCATGCTTTCCTTGCTCTTTTCCCAGGTGTCCTACCTCCTAATTTTTTCGGGACTTCTCGTGACTTTACGTAACTCTGATGGGATTGCTCCTGAGTCACGTATTTAGACATTTTTTTTTAAAGGAGGGACACTTTCTATCTGAAACCCACTTAGGAAAGCAATTCTATATGACAGTAATATAATGTAGGAACATTCCTTTTCAAGACCACAAACAAGTTCTACAGGTAGCTTATGGCACTCCTAGCTTCTCCATCTATTTTCTACATGATGTTGAGTATGCAGTGGATGTAATAGGATCGACAAGGCTTCCTTGACAGGATCTATATACGTGAGGTACGTGATCCTTTTGATATACCTATAGGTACGAGATCAAGAGGGTGACTTCGTTGCCCATTACTCGTGACTACACACGAGGTTAAGCAATGGCCATGGGGTGGTGGAACCGTGAGTGATTGTGTGTAAAAGTGTAATGCGGGAATATCATCATTCGATTTTAGAATGTCATAAAGTGAACGGACCTCCCCGAGGGTGTTGGCACAATCATGAATGTCCTCGTCATTTAGTAATACCCCACACCCTTGTACAGAAAGCGGGTATAATTTACTCTCAGAGTACTCTCCATGACAAGCACTGAGCTCCCTGAGGGTGCAGGCATAACAAGGAGTCCCTCGCCAAATGATTTCACTTTGAGAACGATGCAAGATGCAGTTAGCGAATACAATTACAAACATGGGGTAAGCCAAACATGTTTTCAAACAAATGTGGTGGAAACCATTCTTGCATTTAAAGGTACCATCTAGTATAGGAAGCCTAACATTTAGTCCCCAGTGGAGTTGCCACTGTGAGGGTAGCGGCCGGAGATCGATGACTTCACGAGTCGTCATTCCATCCTCTCTCCTCTCTATTCTCTTTTCATGACGGAGGGGGTGTGTGTTGTGTGTGCTTTGCTCACTAGCCCCGCACCACCGTATTGCCGCTCTGAGGTACATGGAGGCTTATTTTATAAGAGTGTAAAGTTCATCATTCTAGACGGGGGTTTGATGATAGTCCAATACAGGGATCAGGATTATGCAAAAGGGTTTGGAGTCGCCACCTAGGATTATGGGTTTAGGACCCAGGGGTGGGCCCAATTCCAAAGAAGAGAGCCCAAAAGTTGGTCTGGTCCAGAGATTTAGGGTAAGTGTCAAGTTACAGAATTGAAAAGGTGTTAGGCACCCAATCTTCCCGGTTCAACCAGTCATCCTACTAGATGCTTTAGAACGAACATTTTCTATAATTATTCCTATTCCACAAGCAAAGCAAAGTTATCACACATATATACATAGACTGAATTTAAATAACTATATACACTAAAACAAGGTCTATATAAAGTCCACAGGATGACAATTCGATTGAGAAACTGTACCTGAACTTAACCCCTACTTCGGGTCAAGAGGGGTGGGCCCCTAATTAGTACCATCTTGAACAGTCTTTCGGATTCTCCTGGCTCAGGGGAAGATGTTCTTGACCTCCAACTTCCTTCCTCGAGAGATTTTGATTGTGATGATATTTGGGCAGATTTCTGACTAGGAACGGTTACTTTTGGATTTGGATTTGAACAGAGCTTCGGCTAGGGAAGGTTATTTCTGGATTTGGATTCGGACAGAGCTTCAGCTAAGGGAGGCTATTTTTAGGCTTTAGATGAGGTGGCACTCCGATAGAGCTTCCATAAGGGATAGGTTATGAAAGGGCTAGACTGAGGTGGCACTTCGGCAGACCATCCGCTGGGAATGGCTATTTCAGAAAAAGATTCCAATGGCACTTGTTTGAGATTTAAAATGTAACCGCAAGCGTACGGATCAGTGTAACTACGGGTCGAACACAGGGAGAGCAGCCACTTTATTTTTTATTTCTTTTAATAATGCGAAAGTGAACTGATTAAT